>NW_027488699.1:17500-317500 GCF_050948215.1 Halictus rubicundus
TGGAGGGCGCAAAGAGCGTTTCTGAGTCGGGTTGCAAAGATGCTACGTACGAGCGAACGATGGACGTTTCGTCGGCGTTTGACGCGGTTCTGTGAAAATTGAAAATTTTACATTGCGTCTAACGGTTTCGTGAGAAGAAGGAAGTAGGAATGGGTATCACATTCGGACTTGCGTGAGTGTTTTGCGGCGTCGTGAGTCGTATTTTCAATACGACCGCCCGTGAACACCGCTCCGACGATCGAAATCTCTCTCTCCTCTCTCTGGAACGATTCGCATTGCGGAAGAAGCGTTTCACTCTCGAACATTTTACGCGCTCCCGACGTCGTCTGAAATGATGCGTATACGAAAGGTATAAGAGTCTCAAGAGACTACAGTGAATGGACACAAATAAAGAAAGAGATACCGGACACCCGTGTAAAATCTGTGTGCGCAACTGTGGTGTGCAACGTAAGCCCCAGGGAGATATATAAAATAAAATACGTCTGTGCGTGGATGTGTCTCTCTACACATAATTGCGGCGGAGGGTCGTCGTTGCCAGCGACTTCGACAAACATATTCTTAGAGTTCGCGAGACAGTGGTCTCTCGTTCTACGAACGCTTTGATGACTGATGGACATAGCAACATTTGGCATTGTGCGGGATGCGCACGCGTACTTGTATCGAGTCGAATAATTTCCCCGTCGTCGCGTGTCCTCGCTAATCCGTTGCGGATTCCATCGCCACGTTCGTTGAATTGAATGACGACCGAGATCTCGTGTCTCTTTGGTTTGATCGATGATATCGCGTCGTGCAGCGTTTCTGTACCCCCGTGTGTCTAGTGTAGTAGAGAAACCCCACCGGGTGTTGAAATATATATATATATATATATATATATATATATATATATATATATATATATATACTCCTCTATGGAGTGGCTTTCGAACATCGTTGTCACCACAACGTGTTGTCACGCAGAGCACGAGAAGGTGAAGGTGAAAACAAACCTTTGTCGGTCGCCCCATGTCTTTTTTTCTTCATTGTCGATCGCGAGACCGCGCGATCTGTCGGTCGTCCAGTCCCCGGAAGTTCTTTTCGACGGACGTTAAAGTTAACCGGCCGATCGTCTAGCGAGAGTTTCCGATCGACGAACAAAATGAAGAAATCTCTATATATATTATATAGAGAAAAGACACTTTGGTGTGGCGCATAAGATATATGGTTTTGTTTTTTTTTTTTGTGCTCCTCTGTACGTTCTCGCGTACTTTTAATGCTTTCGGTGAAATATACGAAACATTTTTTTTCACGTTTGATGACCTCAGAGTAGGCGAGATTACCCGCTGAATTTAAGCATATTACTAAGCGGAGGAAAAGAAACTAACAAGGATTTCCTTAGTAGCGGCGAGCGAACAGGAATGAGCCCAGCACTGAATCCCGCGGTTCCGCCGTTGGGAAATGTAGTGTTTAGGAGGGTCCATTTATCCCGTGACGTCGAACCGCGTCCAAGTCCATCTTGAATGGGGCCATTTACCCGTAGAGGGTGCCAGGCCCGTAGCGACCGGTACGCGTTTCGGGAGGACCTCTCCTTAGAGTCGGGTTGCTTGAGAGTGCAGCCCTAAGTGGGTGGTAAACTCCATCTAAGGCTAAATATGACCACGAGACCGATAGCGAACAAGTACCGTGAGGGAAAGTTGAAAAGAACTTTGAAGAGAGAGTTCAAGAGTACGTGAAACCGTTCAGGGGTAAACCTGAGAAACCCAAAAGATCGAATGGGGAGATTCATCGTCGACGAGGCTGGCTTCCGTTGGTGCGCAGATACCCCGTATGGGCCTTCGTGGTTTCCAGTGCGAGGGTACACCATCTTCGGCAAATGTTCCGGTCGCGTAGTCGTGCACTTCTTCCTTAGTAGAACGTCGCGACCCGTTGCGTGTCGGTCTACGGCCCGAGTTGTTGCCTGTCGTGTCGCTACGTGCGCACACGACAGACGCTCGATCGCCTGGCCGGCTGCGTGACGGTACTCTGACGGTATGAGAGGCCATCTTTTGCGCACAGACGATTGCGCACGACGGCATGGCACACGGTTCTTTTGGACACGGTATTATTGGACACACGGTTTTTTTGGACACAGTAACATTGGACACAGTGGGTTTTCGCACACGCAAGGATTGCCCACATGGTTAAGACGCACACGCTGAGTTACGCACATGTAAAATTGTACTCACGATAGATTGCGCACAGAATGAATTCAAACTGTTGTTTATCATCTTGTGTTGTGCTGTGTGATTACATAGTCTATGATTATATACCTTCTATGCAGAATGTGTCTAAAGTATCAAAATTTGTCAGTGATTTTAATTTTATAGGTGACTGTGTAAGATGTGCTTAAATTATGAATAGTTGATAAAAATGCGAGAAAATGCTACGGTTTTAAGTAATTTATTTTGTGTACAATCTGTGTCACAAGTGTTATGTTAAGTACTAAATTTGTTAAATGATCGTAATATACGCATGCAAATAGTGAAGAACATGAAGAAGCTGTAAATAGTTGAAAAAATATTTATGTTGCAGCAGATTCAAAAGGATTGAGAATACATAATTTGGGAGCTAGAATTTGATCAGATTAAGTAAGGTAAGTATTTCTATCTATCAAAAAGGTACGGATAGAATAAACCAGATACTATGTGGCTTATTTTATTTTCTTTTTACTGATGATATAGTGATTGGCAAACAAGATTACGTACACGAATATTAAGTTGCTCTTAAAAATGCGTATATTGACCTGTTGCGGTCCTATTTACGTCGACTTAGTCTAGAAATGTTATTTTTGCACAACTGCTCGCGTATTTTACATATTCATATTCCATTCATGAATAATACCATAATTACATATTATATAAATACCATAATTACATATTACATAAATCCCATAATTAAATATTATATGAAAGCAATTCTAGTTTTCACTGTTCTAAATATATTGCTAATATACTTATTTTATCTGGATTAAAGCTAAATTGTATGATATTATAGCAAGTTCTAAAACTATATGAGATGGAACTGTGTGGACCGCAAGGGATTAAGCATTCTAACAAGGTGTGATAATTTGACAAATGTGTATATACGTTAGTGAAATAATAATAATTTTTTTATATGACAAATGATCCTTAATTATGTCTTTTATTTAAAATGTAACGACAACTCTTTGAAAAAGCATAAGCAAAAAAATATTGAATTTTTAAATTGTAATATATTTTATGTGTTCTTGATTTAAACACAGTGATTCTTGACGCTACCTATCACGATAGAACCATTGATATTAATAAACTTGTAAGTACAAGGTGTATTACCTAATTTATTTCAGAAATCCTTAAGTCATTTAATGTTATTTACAACATTAATAGTAAAAGATGCTTTCATGTTTCAGGTATTTCTTTACATTTTACTTATCTTTTTTTCAGAGCTAGTCCAGTGTATTTGTTATATATGTTACAATAATTATATTTTTATATTGAACTTTACTTATGTACATAAAATAATAGTTACATGTATTAATTCTTGAAAAATTGTTTTAGGTCATTATGTTGCCACTAAGATATGCTGCAGTATTTCTTCCGCCACTTTTGTGGAATACTTACTGTTTACGAGAAAAGCGGTGGTCCGATCTAGTCCAAGACATACATATATATCGGCAACATGTTGGAGACAATTTAATGGGCGATTCTTCAAGACAGTACGAGACGAAAATCAAGAATAAAACATGGTGATATTAATTTTTAATTTATTAGTGATTACACATCCTCCTGATTCGCCAATCCGTATATCTATTTTATATATCTATCTCTAACGCTATTTCATTTATTAGCGTACTCTGTATTGCTGTTAAGCATTTTGTGAATACATTTTTATCAATACTTATCATTTTTGCTCTCGTAAGTTTATTATTTATACTTACCTATACGGATCTATCAGTTAATAAGTAATATGGCATAACATCTCCTGTCACAGTGTAATAGTATCACACGTCGTTACATAATTTTATTTTCTAAAGCTATGGTTTCTTGAACTTTTAACTTGCATTGTTTAAGTACAAAATGGTAATAATATTTGGTCTAAGAGCCGCTTTTGAAAAGATTCGACATTCGTACAGAATGCTTCATGGTGTAATGAATATATATATATGCGTAATTTTGGAGGCATTTAAGAATATCAATCTAATTTCAAGCGGTATACTCTGTACATTTATGGTGGAGTCCGAATATATACCAATTGGATGCTAAAATCTGACTAAAATATTTGAGATAAGTAAATTCTATCTGTAAATAGTTAGTTCAAATGCAATGAACATGATACTTTGTGATTTCTTTAATTATATTTTACAGGTACAATCTGTGTCAAATAAAATTCTCTGAGGACTACCAAGGATTTGAGAACCTGTTATTGAGATACTGAAAATAAAATTCTCTGCCTCTGTGTATTGAGAAAAAAATTTTCATCATTATATTTTCCATCAATGTATCTATAATATATCCTCGTTCTAGAATACTGTATGTTGCATGTCATTTTAAAGTGTGTTGTTAAATGCAACTTATCCTAGCTTTTGTGACACCTTTATGTTATAGTTTCACTACACGGCACACTATTTTGAGTATATAGGCATTTCAAACAAAATTCATAGCTTCTGAGCTAATACTTATTGAACTTAACAACTCCAGTATTTAAAAAAAAATACATATATTCATATATAGCGATCTCAATTTTCTACTAGATAGAAAATTTTTCACTAGTTTTTTCAATTTATATTTTATTCTGATCTGATTACTGACTAATTTTTCTATAAAACTTTTTATATGTATTTATATGTGTATTTGTTATATGTATTTATATATTGTGGATTTTAATTGTATTCAAATCTGATAGTATGCTGCATCTGTGAAAACATGAAAGATACATACAGAATGTACAAGTCTTATTCGTTTTTCTGTTATTATATGCTCACTTATGTTTGGAATATAGAACGTAAATGCCCAATTGTCGTGTAATAGATCTTTACTATCATTTACTCTTTATTAGTGCAAAATTGTATATACCTAATTCTGTTTTTACACGATAGATACGTTCCCGAAGAAAATTCGTGTACATTTTTTTATACGTATTCTTCGGGAACATATCTATCGTGTAAAAACAGAATTAGGTGTATATTATTTAGATCAAAATGTTCTATTTTCGTGCATGTGAAAGACTTCGGAATAAAAAAATATATATGAGTGAAGTAAGTAATAAATAAATAAATGAACCAATCCTAGCTTTACACACGGTCTCTGCAGTCATTTGTTTTGTCGTTAACTTTCGTTTGTTTCAGATACTTCTGTTCGTAATTTCATACATGTTCATTTGCTATTCAATTCTCTTATAGTGGTTTGTATCATTTATATTGTGCTACTTTCACTGTTACGTGCTGTTTTAAAAATGGAAAAACTTCCCGGAAAATCCGTCGGTAGCTTTATTTACGTATATAATAATTATACGTATAATAAAGACAATCACACAAAAAATATTTTTCGCTGTAATACACGCCGTACTACGGGGTGTCGCGGGGCAATAATGGACGTCGGTGATGGTTGTATTAAATTGTTACACGATCACAATCATTTGGAACGAATGCATACAATTGATCAAGAGAAAATGAAGCACGAAATGCTTCAGCTTTGTCGAGAAACGTCGTTTCCATTAAAGCAAATATTCGACGATGTTTGTAGAAAGTATGTTTTCAAACATTTTTTTATTCAAAATTTTATTGAGATGGACATAAATTTGATTATAATTGCAGGTACCCAGATGCTGGAGCACATTGCTCTTTTCGAAAATTAAGACCAACATTACAAAGGGAAAGAGCATATTGTCGGCCACGAATATCAGAGACGTTTATACTCTTAAATGAAATGATTCAAAATTATCAACCTCTGGAATACTTAAATGTATACTATGCAGTGTCAGAAAAAGGGGAAAACGCAATAATTTTGTCATCTGACATTTTAGTTGAAGCATTGAGTAAATCTACAGAATTGTACGTAGATGGAACTTTTGCAGTAAGTATAGTAATACCGTTATAAATCTGCTATAACATCCTCCTTTTATACTTTAACATTAGATATAACATTTATTATAATAGTTATATTGTATGTTTGACTGAAACATTTTTACATTTGTTATCTTTAAGTTTAAAAATTCCACATTATATTCTTGAATCTATAATGCTGACATTTATTCTGTGCATTGTTCCTGATTGGTCAGTTTTTCATTAATAACTAATACCTAAAGTCGTACTGAACATTTTGGTAAATGAATGGTAAAGTTGTTCAGAATCATATCTTAGTTAGTAATCAATTTTTGAAATCAAGTCCAATAATTTCATCTGAAAACTATATATGTCGTAAGTCCAAAATGTGTATATGTCATAGTACGTTATGTAATATTTGTTTTCTTAGAGGTCTTACCGAAGAAACCCCACATAGTACAGCTGTACACAGTTCACATACGCTACATGGATAATGTAAAACATAATTTGCATTAGTTTTATATATTAAAATGAGTTCAATATTATGAGATGATTTTTTTAGGGTATTGCGACTCTACTTATTCTATGCGAAAAACGAACAGCTACTTTATATACTGCCATATGGGAAAAAATAATTAATATAATACCCAATTTGCCAAACACTATAAAGTTTATAATGAGCGATTATGAAACAGCAGCTGTTAAAACCTTAAGCAAGTTATTTCCCAGTGCAGATATGCATGGCTGCTGGTTCCATTATTGTCAGGTTTGTAATGCTATTTATAATACATTTACTTGTATTAACACAATTCTTGTTTTCTGTTTATATATTGTAGGCTGTTCTTCGAAAGTGGCGTAAGCTTGGATTAAATAGTGCTCCTCATACTGTTCTACATATGGCAATGTCTTTGCCTTTAATACCTGCTATAAAATTTGAACAAGGTTTGTCAATTATTCAAAAGGAAGCAGATATTGCATCCAGCAAGTTTCCGGGTATTCTTTTGTTTATGACCTATATGAGACGTACTTGGTTAAACATAGCATCGCAAGTCAGCGTGCACAATTGTCCAGTACGTACGAATAATATTGCAGAATCATTTCACAACATTGCATGTCAAAAACTGGGGAAACAAAATATTAATATTTGGGCATTTTTAGGTACAGTATTTTTTACTTTTATTGTTTATTATACACATAAAATTAATTTTTGATAAGTGGCATGAATTTATTTATAATTTAGTGACTATACTTAATTTATTCTTTATGTTATTCTACATATACAGAGGTTTATATATAATTAAATGTTATTACATTTTTAGAAAAAGTAAAAGATCTGCTTATTGACCAAGAGCTTGACTTGAGTCGATTGCAAAATGGTATAGCATATTCGAAGACGTCGTACAAATGCTAATATTAATCATAGAAAAGAAATAACAAGTGCTCAAGAAGAATATAATGCTGGAAGGTATGTGTCTTTTTCTCTAGTTCCAACTGTTTACTATTTGTTACTAACATGTTTACTATTTGTCCATATACATATATGTATGTGTATTTTACATTTGAATGTATATGATTTTTAGATTATCTTTAGAAGAATTTTTAAATATGTTTACTCATAATGAAAAAACTTTTCAAATTAATAAAGTTATCACATTGGCAAGTATGTAGCTTATATATCTTATGTCTTCGCATAGAAGATATTCCATACAATTAACATGTTTTTCTTGTACAGATGAAGATAGTAATGATGAGATTGAAGATATCAATTATTTTGATATAAGTTATGGACCGGTGGAGAAAGGTAAATAAATTTGCTTTATTGTATAGTACGTACAACCTGCAATATAAATACGACATATTATTCAAAATAATATATATTATTAGCAGAACGAGTGCATAAAAAAGATAGAAGAACGTTACCAAATACGGCTTTGACATCATCGGGTTCTCTGAAAACAAAAGATACAAAAGTTACAGGTAATTTCATATGTTTTTTTGTTAGCATAAAAGAATTAATTTATTTTTCACTTGTTGCGTTTTTATGAACTCAATGCTATTTCCTGATATAAAATAATTTATAAAGTTTAATATTTGTAGAAAATTATCTCAACGAACCCCAGCAATGTATTTTACACAGCAGCATAGTAAATATACAAAGTGCACAAAATCTCCATGACAAATTTGACAGCAATCATATTGACGGTAATTTATTTGACTTTACATATCTGTATCCTATATAGAGCCAAAGTGTACTATAACCAGGTAGAACCTATAAGGGGGTAGTATACCTTCAGATTTTTACTAGAAAGGAACTGGAATCTTATGAGATTTTAGGTCGAAACATGAGTCTGCGCCATGTCGTTGTTTGAGCTTATAAGATCATATTTTGAGCTGGGTGAGGGCTCATTCTATAGAGGAAGGTTAAATACCGCGCTCATCATATTATATTATTTTTTGATATAGTACACGCAAATTGTGTTCTTTAAAATGTCACAAATAAATAGTACATACCATTTTAAAAAAGTGCATCCACAATTGCTAAATGTATAATTGGATGGAAAAAATCTATGAGAAATTAGACTTTCCCACACTATTTAATTTTCTTTTCTATAAAATGTGGCACTAACGATTCTCAATATACAGGGTGGCCCACATAACTCTGAACAGCTCAATATCTCGAAAACTATGCCATCGATTTTAAAGTTCTTAGTTTTAAATTGCATGGAACTGAAGGGCCTTTCTGACTACACAAACGTGAAGTGGCCTCCCTTCCCCTTTAATGGGGGAGGGGAGGTACCTTTGTAATTTTAAATGGAACCCCCTATAAAATGTTACATATTTAGATTCTACCGGAAAAAACAAGTCAATTTTGTCTGAAACATTTTTTTGTCAGATACATCCATGATGAGATCTAACAGTTTGAAGTTTCGAGTTGCAGGTACTTGAAGCGCTCGGAAATAGCGTTATGGAATTATACGCGCTTGAGTCCTTTGCTTATTCATGAAGAAACACAAACAACAATATTTACAATTCTTGAGTTTGACTCACTTATCTATGAAAATGTTTTCAGTTTAGAGCTGTTATTCAAGCAGTAACATTGTGATTATGGCTACTTTTGACACAGAAGTGAATATGTTATTAACGTTAGGTGTTTTTTGTACGTTATGGGATCAAAAAATGTCATGCAACATTTCATAATTTAGAAAAGCGGCTTCGCGAGCACGGTGAATTGTGTAAAAAAACTCGCAATAAACCTAAAGCTGTCACTAATGAAAATAATAGTGCCAGTATTCTTGCTGCAATTACATTAAATCCTCATATTAATGAACGTACACTTGCACAAACATCACGTATTAGTCGTTCATCAATTCAACGAATTTTGAAACGGCAAAAGTATCATCCATATCACATGGTTTTATCACAAGAGCTTTCGATAGCAGATTACGATCACCGCGTAAGATTTTGTGAGTGGCTGCAGGGTGTTGTGGAAAATGACTTTTTGTGCATAATACTTTTTTCCGATGAGGCCACTTTTATGAATTCAGGGCATGTAAATAGACATAATCTGCATTATTGGGCCGTGGAAAACCCAAATTGGATGCGATGTGTTCCCTTTCAACATCGATGGTCTTTAAATGTTTGGTGTGGCCTAATAGGAGATTTTGTGATTGGACCTTATTTTTTTCAAGAAACTGTAACATCTGCAAGTTATTGTGATTTCTTAAAAAATCATTTGCCTGCGCTTTTGGAAGATGTGCCACTGCACGTTAGAAGAGAAATGTGGTTCCAACAAGACGGCGCTCCTCCACATTTTGCAATCATCACCAGGCAATTTTTGAACGAAAAATTTGGGAACAAATGGATAGATCGTGGGGGACCTCGTCAATGGCCTCCTCGATCCCCCGATCTAACACCATTAGATTTTTTCTTATGGGGATATGTAAAGGACAAAGTTATGTTTGAACCGCCGACGACAAAAGAGGATATGAAACAAAGAATACATGACGCTTGCGCTTCAGTGACTCCCGAAATGTTACAAAGTGTTAGAACAACTTTGATGTTTCGAGTAAATAAATGTTTACAAGCCCGTGGAGGACATTTTGAACATTTAATTTAAAGTACATTTTATTTCTTCACGAATAAGCAAAGGACTCAAGCGCGTATAATTCCATAACGCTATTTCCGAGCGCTTCAAGTACCTACAACTCGAAACTTCAAACTGTTATATCTCATCATGGAAGTATCTGACAAAAAAATGTTTCAGACAAAATTGACTTGTTTTTTCCGGTAGAATCTAAATATGTAACATTTTATAGGGGGTTCCATTTAAAATTACAAAGGTACCTCCCCTCTCCCATTAAAGGGGAAGGGAGACCACTTCACGTTTATGTAGTCAGAAAGGCCCTTCAGTTCCATGCAATTTAAGACTAAGAACTTTAAAATCGATGGCATAGTTTTCGAGATATTGAGCTGTTCAGAGTTATGTGGGCCACCCTGTATAATTCATCCCAATTGAGTGGGACGTCCTGTATACTATATATTAACAATCCAATTTATATTTTTCTAGATGATGACATTTATGAAATTCTTGAAGATAGATTTTGGTATGATAAAACGGAAAATCAAGTCAGTAATGATAATAATAATCGAAAAGAAGATATTAGAGAACATAAAGAAGGGTATTGCATAATCTGCTTTGTTAAGAAAGCAACACAAGTTTGCGTTCCATGTGGTCATCTTGCATGCTGCATGATATGCATCATGCGACTAGAGTGTAATAGATGTCCCACATGTAATGATAATTTTAATACACATGTGACACTGCGCCTTCCATGATACATATATATATATATATATATATATATATATATATATATATATATATATAACTTATCGTTGCTGAGATGTTTGACTGTTTTCATGAAGCCTTATAATGTTTACATTTGACGTAGTGAGCATATCCTCTAATACGTCCCAGAATGAATCTAAGGGAATGAACACAGTCAAGTATCTCAGCAACGGTAAGTTTTTAGACAAATATACTTTAGTATTTTTATACTCAGGATACGCCAGAAGGATCGAGATTTAGTTAACGTCGAGTTAACAGTCGATTTAGTTAATAGTCTTTATCTAATCTTTATTCAACATCAGTGTACATTTGTTTCTGACTATCATTTTCCAGTGAAATACAGTTATTTATTAGTAGATCCATACGTTCTAGTTTCAACATTTATACAGTCCACTCCACTTACTTTCAAATTCAACCGTTTCTCATTCATCCAGTTCTTCCAATTTCCATTCACTCTCTCTTTTAGCGATCCTAAAATGTAACAATGGTTTTTTGCAATTATCTCGGAAACTAAGTCCAAGCGATGGGCAGATGTGTAAAAAGTTGTTCAGCCCGACACATAAAAAAGATCTGCTACACTTTAATTTCGAAGTTTTTCTAAAATTATACGCGGCTGACGAAGGTCGGTGTTCTTGTTGACTAGTTCTTTTACTGTAAAAGAATTTTTTCTTTTGATTGAATAAGAATTAAATATTTCTAACAATATACTATTAAAAAAATTCAAGGAACACTGAATTGTGGCCTACTTTTCATTTCAAATATGATACGACGATGAAAAAATAGGATATACTTCTATTTGCAAAGTTATCTCAAAACAAGTAATTCTTCACATTTTGTAAACTCCATACGACAGAAAAGGGTAATTTTAATTATTCTAAAAAAATCTAAAAGTAGAAAATCTACATATTAGTATTTGCAACATATACATATATGCTATTGGAAGACAAATCGGTGTCTCAAAGCTATGTCTAATATTATGTGAGAGCGAAAGGCATTGTTTACAATTAGTGTTGAGATAAAATCAATAAAGTAAATGTTCTCATCGATATTTAGTATTCCTTCAATTTTCTCATATTGTATGTCCAGATGGTTTAATTTAAATTGTACCTTTATCTTGTATTACTTTTTTCGTACGTTTTTTCCTCACTTGGACTTGTATTTTTCGAACTGTTCTTAAATTTATTGAATTAGTAGCACATTCAGAACATATTTCTGGAGAACCTGCAGAAACAAACACAAACAATTTGACCATGTATGTTTGTATCCCTTTAATGTACTTACTAACGGTAAATATAGACAAAGAGGGACCCAGCTCCAATGACCTTCACCTTCTCATATGTTGTCAAGGTCATAGTCCGAACTTATCCCGCGCACTTACTGCGCGTTGGTAATTAGGTTAGTAAAACAAATACTCACAATAATTGTAGAGATTGTAATTAGGGAAAGGACATAGGGAATAATTGACATTTAATGTCGTTTCTCTTTTTACAGGTAAGCTTTGTAAATAGTTGTAAATAAGAACATGAAAAATAAAATTTAAAAAATCTCTTTTTACAGGAGAAACTCAATTCTGTTATTATTCCTGTCTTTACCTAATCACCCGGAGAATTCATTAGCATTATATGTATAGGAAGGAGTTGTTCAAAATGTTGACCTTAACAACATATTTCAAGGGCAACGCAATCGGAACTAGGTCACCATTTGTCTATATGTATTTACAATACCTTGTGCTAATCTACATTGGGTTTTATTGGCGATTTCATTTCGCGATCCTTGGCCTTCCTCAACTACAGTTGCACCCACTGAATTGTTAACGCAGTCAAGATAAGTGTCTGGAAAGTCTTTAAAAAATTATTATTGGAGATACATTTACCAGTAATTATGAAAGTGGGAGAGTCCCCATTTATTCATATTTATCGTACCATGTGTTAACCTACATTGCGTTTTACTGGCGATTTCATTTCGCGATTCTTGGCCTTCCCCAACTACAGTTGCAACCACTGAATTGTTAGCACAGTCAAAATAAGTGTCTGGAAAGTCTTTAAAAAATTATTATTGGAGATACATTTACCAGTAATTATGAAAGTGGGAGAGTCCCCATTTATTCATATTTATCGTACCATGTGTTAACCTACATTGCGTTTTATTGGCGATTTCATTTCGCGATTCTTGGCCTTCCTCAACTATAGTTGCAACCACTGAATTGTTAGCACAGTCAAAATAAGTGTTTGGAAAGTCTTTAAAAAATTATTATTGGAGATACATTTACCAGTAATTATGAAAGTGGGAGAGTCCCCATTTATTCATATTTATCGTACCATGTGTTAACCTACATTGCGTTTTATTGGCGATTTCATTTCGCGATTCTTGGCCTTCCTCAACTACAGTTGCAACCACTGAATTGTTAGCACAGTCAAAATAAGTGTCTGGAAAGTCTTTAAAAAATTATTATTGGAGATACATTTACCAGTAATTATGAAAGTGGTGTAATAAAAAAATTGTTTTCAATAATTTTATTAATAATATTGAAATATAGAGAGAAATATTGAAAAATAAGAAACACACTTAATTTTTGTATATTTTGACTTGCATATTTTTCATAATTTAACTTTCTACATTAATAATAATTGCAATACTTTACCTTCATTCCCGTACATTATTATCTTGTTGCCCTTATAAAAAGATAATAAGTATTCCTTTAAAGTTAACCTATTTAAACACCAGGCTACGTATAAACATCTTTTATAAGGAAACATTCTTACAATATAAATGGGCAATTCCACTCCAAGTGGAAACAAAATTCCATTACTTGTTCGTCGATACAGTTTAACCTTTTTTAGTTATGAAAGTCGAAATTTGATGAATACTATTTTTAAAATATTATAACTGAAAAAATGTTAGAAATACCAACATTAAGTGTGTGAAGTTATAAAGTTTAACCAAGAGAATGTAACATACGGCTATGTCCTTTTTAATTATTATAAACAATATTTTTGTTTTTCAAAATTTGAAATAACCTTGAGGAGCAGAATTTTAACAGGATTCTTCTGAATAGTCTTCACATTTCCAGCTGGTAGATTAATGATTGTCAAAGGTACCAAAGGTTGAACTGTAGTAACTTTGACAATTACACTGTCCAACACCAAAAAAATTTTGCAATACCTGTTGGGTGATTCTTATACACTTTGTCATCCTAAAACCGAATCTGAAAGTAGAATTGCTCCATCACGCAACGTTTTCGAAAAATTTTGGTTTTTGTAAAAATGCCCGATTTTGATACGAAACGACGTGTTACGCAAAAACTAAATACGCGAGAAAGTTCAAATTTGAGTCAAGAGATAGAGGGGACTCTCCTCTACATATTCATATAGTCAATTATATTTTGATGTACTTCCTAATAGTTGTAAATGGTTGTTAAAGTTTGAAAATGTGCCGACGCGGGTACTTTGTACGCTCTATTTTTGTATTAATGTGAAAAATCCTTTATCTAGCAGGAATTTACTATACAGGAATCCATTCTACAGACATTTCTGGTAAAGAAACCATTCACGAAAAGTATTTGGTTCTCTTAATGTACGAGAAGGATCAGAAAATGTTAATTGACAGCGTGTGCGCGACGCGTTCGCGCCAGACGGCCATTGCAGCCTTTTCGCGACTCGCCAGGGCCGTCGCTATGCGTAGTCGACATTGGTACCACTCAAGTATGCCTTTGCTTACTATGCTTAATTAAATACATTTTTTTTGTCTTTTTGGGTGCCAATCATTACAAAAGATTATAAAAATACGAGTTATATTCACATTTCATTGTGGAAATGCTTAATAAAGAAAATTGAATACAAAAACTTACCTATTTCTGATGTAAACAAATTAAAAATGTTTCCGCCTTGCTTGACGTTTGTTCCTGGTATCCCGATTTTCAATAATAAGTGTCCAGCGGTAATCAGCAAGCATCCGCACATAAGTCTTTTCCTTTGTAACGTTTTTCCATTGTTGAAATATCTTGATGAAAGATTAATGCTGGAATTGTATTCCTTGTTTTGATTTTAAAATAATTTCGTCATGAATATAACAAAAACAGTCCGGCTGATTTATACACCTCCGCGAGATTTCATCGATTTAATATAGAGCGATCTATGTCTTAATTATGTACTTCGATCAATAAAATCGATAAAAATAGTCCCATTTACATAGTGTTTGGACTTATTTTAATCGGAAGAATCTTGAATGTCCATTGGTATTACAATTATAAAGATAAGACAACAATTACTGAAAATAAAATTTTCCAGTCACCGCATTGCTGCGGTCAATTTTCTTTATTAAGCATTTCCACAATGAAATGTGAATATAACTCGTATTTTTATAATCTTTTGTAATGATTGGCACCCAAAAAGACAAAAAAAATGTATTTAATTAAGCATAGTAAGCAAAGGCATACTTGAGTGGTGCCAACGTCGACTACGCATAGCGACGGCCCTGGCGAGTCGCGAAAAGGCTGCAATGGCCGTCTGGCGCGAACGCGTCGCGCACACGCTGTCAATTAACATTTTCTGATCCTTCTCGTACATTAAGGGAACCAAATACTTTTCGTGAATGGTTTCTTTACCAGAAATGTCTGTAGAATGCATTCCTGTATAGTAAATTCCTGCTAGATAAAGGATTTTTCACATAAATACAAAAATAGAGCGTACAAAGTACCCGCGTCGGCACATTTTCAAACTTTAACAACCATTTACAACTATTAGGAAGTACATCAAAATATAATTGACTATATGAATATGTAGAGGAGAGTCCCCTCTATCTCTTGACTCAAATTTGAACTTTCTCGCGTATTTAGTTTTTGCGTAACACGTCGTTTCGTATCAAAATCGGGCATTTTTACAAAAACCAAAATTTTTCGAAAACGTTGCGTGATGGAGCAATTCTACTTTCAGATTCGGTTTTAGGATGACAAAGTGTATAAGAATCACCCCACAGGTATTGCAAAACTCGAAAAAAGTTTAATTTTGTTGGACAGTGTTATTAATGCTCTTGCCTGAAACTTGCACAACATTAAGAAGACCGTTTGATGCTGCAGGCTCATATTTTCTTAAGAAGTACATATATATTTAACTTCTGACCCTTATAACTCGAAAAGGTAAAACAATGCCGAGGAACGACTAGCGAGATATTACAAAATTTCATAAAAATCCACAGACACGTTCGATGTAATTTAGAGTGGAACTGCCCAAAGAAATATTTTGTAATATCATTAAAGCTAAAAGTGTTAAATACAATTATGAACACAATTATAATAAATGCAGTTTAAGAAATTTATGTGTTACAAACCTTCCATTAGCGAGCTGCTTCTGTAATGTTTCAATTTTATTGTTCCTTAGTATAGTTTTGTTATTGCTTTTACGACGTACCGATTGTCCTGTACTTAATCTTTTGACCTTAATTTCTTCGTCCATTAGTAGCTGTTCCAAATGTTCTGTAAAGTTAAGAACTAATTTATCTTTAATAACAGATCATTTTCTTATTCTGTAATAGAGAAGGAGAAGAGGAGAAAATACGTAATAGTATACAAATATTTTATATAAACAAAATACAATTACCCAAAAATTTCCATACGTTCTTTTTCCCTTTTCCTAACTTTGACGAAACAATATTATTATAGGATTCTGATATATTGTTTGTTCTTATTGGACAATCGTGTACTGAAACTTTTTTCATTTTTGGTAGCCACGTAGTTTGTAAATACTTAATAAAAGTTTCTATTGCTGGATATTCAGGAATTATTGAAGCAGATTCATTACGAATTTCAGAGAATCCTTTTTCAAAAAGGTCTTCAGGAGTCAAGGCTAAAGTCATTGCCATGGACAATACTTTGGTTGGCGCATCTGCAAGACCTAATTAGCGCCATTTTCGTAATAAAGCCTTTATCACGAAAAATTGAATTAAGATTATATCTTCTATGAGAGGTATATACAGGGTGGTCCACCTAAGTAAGGCCACCTAAATATCTCCTCTAATTGTGGGGTTACAAAAAATATTTTGTATGCTATTTGAATGGTTTTAAAAAACCATTCTATTGCAAAAAAAATTTTTTTCTAGGGTAATTTTTTTCGGAGTTTACAAGGTTATCGATGTTTTTTTGCGTATAATTGTATAATTTTTTTTGTTGCATCGTGTAGCTGATGTAAAAATACGTTCAGTTATGTACATTACATGACCTTGAAATGACCTTTGAGTTCAAAACTTAAACGGAAACGATAAATTGTCTATCGAAACTTTAGAGACGAAGACGTCGTTCGGGAATCTGTAAATACAACAGAGTGTAAATACAAATGTTTACTATGCGATTTAAAAACCCCACTGACAAAAATTCAGGCGATTTTCAAATCGCATAGTAAACATTTGTATTTACACTCTGTTGTATTTACAGATTCCCGAACGACGTCTTCGTCTCTAAAGTTTCGATAGACAATTTATCGTTTCCGTTTAATTTTTGAACTCAAAGGTCATTTCAAGGTCATGTAATGTACATAACTGAACGTATTTTTACATCAGCTACACGATGCAATAAAAAAAATTATACAATTATACGCAAAAAAACATCGATAACCTTGTAAACTCCGAAAAAAATTACCCTAGAAAAAAAATTTTTTTGCAATAGAATGGTTTTTTCAAACCATTCAAATAGCATACAAAATATTTTTTGTAACCCCACAATTAGAGGAGATATTTAGGTGGCCTTACTTAGGTGGACCACCCTGTATATTTTCTAGAATATTATTATACAGGGAGGTCCGTTTAAATAAGAAGACCTAAATGTCTCTTCAGGTTATTGCGATGCAAAAAATATTTGTTACGTAATGTGCATATCATCAATGGACCAAGTATCTGGCATGAATATTTTTTTCGAAGTTATCAAGGTCATCGATGTTTTTTGATATAAAACTACATTTTTATTTTATTGCATCGGGTAACTGATCGAAAAATACATTCAGATATGTATAATAACATGGCCTTGATCTTCGAAAATTAAAGTTTTACCTTCAGATCAAGCTCAAGGTCATGTTATTATACATATCTGAATGTATTTTTCGATCAGTTACTCGATGCAATAAAATAAAAATGTAGTTATGTATCAAAAAACATGGACGACCTTGATAACTCCGAAAATATGACCTTAGGAAAAAAATATTCTTGCCAGATATTTGGTCTATTGATGATATACACATTACGCAACAAATATTTTTGCATCACAATAGCCAAAAGAGATGGTCCGCGCAAAGGAACGCCAATTTTCGAGGATCAAGGTCATGTCATTATACATATCTGAATGTATTTTTCCATCAGTTACTAAATGCAATAAAATAAAAATGTAGTTATGTATCAAAAAACATCGATGACCTTGACAACTCCGAAAAAACTGACCCTCGGAGAAAAATATTCGTGCCAAATATTTGATCCATTGACTCCATGCACATTACGTAACAAATATTTTTTGCATCGCAATAACCTGAAGAGACATTTAGGTCTTCTTATTTAAACGGACCTCTCTGTATACAAACCTGGTTATAATGAAACCAGCAGCCTTTTACACAGCTTAATGGAAATTGTTGCTGCAATGTGTTCATTGCTGCAATTTCATAATCTGTCATTGTCATTCTTAAATTCTTATTAAGCATAGGAGATAATTCATTAATTTTGCTCCACAGTGTTGTATACATAGTCTTTGTTAATGTCTCACACAGTACGAAAACAGTAGCAACTCCCTTTTAAAATAAAGCTTTCATAAGTATAAATTGGAATATTGGACAAACATGTATACATATCTCTATACTAGTTGTACAAATGTAATCACTGCACAAGTGCATTAAAATAATATATTTACATAAATTGTTGTACTCACAGTATCCATATACTGAATGTGGATAATATATAACTGTGCTATAGGTGGCCGAGTAGGTAAAACCTTAAAAAATAAAATAACTATGTATATCATGATATAAATATAAATTATTCATACAATATATGTTCCATAGAAAAATACTTTGGACAAGTGTATAGTCTCCTGGAAACAACATTCTGATAAGTACATTTTGTTACGTATCAACGCATAGAGGACATGTGATCGTCAATTTCATTCTTTTAAATGGAATCACATATTTTTTGTTGCATTATTTGATGCAGTTCGCCATTTTTTAGAAAAAAGGTACTAAATCGTTTATATTGAATAACAATGGGTTTAACTGATATTTATTTTATGTAGGTCTCGAATGAAAATGGAAAATTAATCACAATTTTACTTAAAATGGTTTAGTATTTTTGCATAAAAGGCAACAAGCTTTGTGGATTGGTTCATTAAACTACATAGCAGTCCGTTTAAAAAATGTATGTCACTTTAATATAAGCTCCACACATTCATCAATAAAGAAACCGAGTAATATACCAGATTGCAGCTTCTTGGAATCACTCCTTCTTGTCTAAATTACTTTTTTTTATACAAAAGCATATAGTATATGTGTATGGTGCATTTATATGAGAAGCATTGGTTTTTCAATATTGTAAAACGTTTGATGTAGTAGAGACAAATTCAACAAAGACATGTTTATAGAAAAATGCATTATCAACATTTCTCATAAAAGCGAATTGAGCAGAGAGCAATAAATTAATTGTAATTAACTGTAATTTATAATCTAAAATATATCAAAATTATGTTTTACAATGTACTAATAAAACAACATATTGACAATAAATGTTAATTTTGCTCCTACTGCTTCGAACACTATCTATTTTTACATACTTCATAAAATTAAATCACATATACCAATCTGTATGTTACTTACAGAGAAAATACCATCAGCATAAATACATTGAGAGGTATTAAGGGTCTGCAACAGCAATTCAGTGGAAAATAAAATTGCTACTTTACCATCTCCATCGCTTATCATTATTTTATAAATATTTTCCATAAAAGAAGAGGTTCTTAAATATTCGTATAAAGCAGCTAAACAAGGTGGAATGGGAGGGCAACTTTTCTGTCTCTCACGAAGAAGTGTGGCTTTCACACTATTATATGAAAGCACAGATGCAGCGTCAGGATATCTTTCATAAAAGAAAATAAATTACTTAATCCACAATTTATATACACATACATAATTTAAAGACTACATTTTACAGTGCACACTTTTTAATAAATACTAGAAACTAATACTTACTTTCTACAAACATCGTCGAATATTTGCTTTAATGGAAACGCCGTTTCTCGACAAAGCTGAAGCATTTCGTGCTTCATTTTCTCTTGATCGATCCTATGCAAAAGTTTCGAATGATTGTGATCGTGTAACAATTTAATACAACCATCACCGACGTCCATTATTGCCCCGCGACACCCCGTAGTACGGCGTGTATTACAGCGAAAAATATTTTTTGTGCGATTGTCTTTATTATACGTATAATTATTATATACGTAAATAAAGCTACCGACGGATCTTCCGGGAAGTTTTTCCATTTTTAAAACAGCACGTAACAGTGAAAGTAGCACAATATAAATGATACAAACCACTATAAGAGAATTGAATAGCAAATGAACATGTATGAAGTTACGAACAGAAGTATCTGAAACAAACGAAAGTTAACGACAAAACAAATGACTGCAGAGACCGTGTGTAAAGCTAGGATTGGTTCATTTATTTATTTATTACTTACTTCACTCATATATATTTTTTTATTCCGAAGTCTTTCACATGCACGAAAATAGAACATTTTCATCTAAATAATATACACCTAATTCTGTTTTTACACGATAGATATGTTCCCGAAGAATACGTATAAAAAAATGTACACGAATTTTCTTCGGGAACGTATCTATCGTGTAAAAACAGAATTAGGTATATACAATTTTGCACTAATAAAGAGTAAATGATAGTAAAGATCTATTACACGACAATTGGGCATTTACGTTCTATATTCCAAACATAAGTGAGCATATAATAACAGAAAAACGAATAAGACTTGTACATTCTGTATGTATCTTTCATGTTTTCACAGATGCAGCATACTATCAGATTTGAATACAATTAAAATCCACAATATATAAATACATATAACAAATACACATATTGTAACCGTTTATTTTATCTTTTAACGCTTCCTGTGCGTGATCGGCAATGATCACACTTCTTGAATCAAGGGACGGTTACCACCCTTGGATAGCTCGGTTCGTGTCTGTGAGACGGAGAGGTTCTATCTACTTTTAAATCAATCGGAGATGATGTGGGAGGTAGAATGACAGTATATTTTGTCCTTAATGCTTTACAATTTGTTTATGCGTTCGCGTGACGCAGTACGACTTTAAATTCTATTGAGTATACAATTCTAGTTTAATATTCGCCCATTTCATTAAGCTCTATTATATAAATCATCACCGTGGTGGTGCGCTCGTTTGATTTCAATGGCCTCTACGCCTAGATGTTTCGGCTCGATAGCGCGATTCGCGTTCGGTATTCTTTTATGATTTCGTGACGGTCTTTCGACGGATGTGAACGCGTCACGATTTACCCGGTTGACGGAGGGCCGCCGCAGCACACTTGCACTCGGCTGATTTCTCAGGAAGAGTGCAAGTGTGGCGTCGCGTACAAAGTGTCCGTCACTCTTCCGACCCTGAGGATCGCATCGATCGTCACTGGTAGTGGGTTACGATGCTTTCCGGTGTCGGGGAGGTGACTTCAACCGCACTAACCCGTACGCGGATCACAACGCGATATTCGTGATCCCGGAGGGCCGTCGCAGCACCCCCGTACTCGGCTGATTTCTCAGGAAGAGTACAAGTGTGGCGACGCGTACAAAGTGTCCGTCACTCTTCCGACCCTGAGGATTGCATCGATCGTCGCTTGTAGCGGGTTACGATGCCTTCCGGTGTCGGGGAGGTGACTTCAACCGCACTAACCCGTACGCGTATCACGACGCGATGTTCGTGATTCCCGGAGGGCCGTCGCAGCACACTCGCACTCGGCTGATTTCTCAGGAAGAGTACAAGTATGGCGACGAGTACAAAGTGTCCGTTACTCTTCTGACCCTGAGGATTGCATCAATCGTCACTTTCAGTGGGTTATGATGCTTTCCGGTATCGGGGAGGTAACTTCCACTGTACTAACCCGTATGCGTATCACGACGCGTGATTCGCGATTCCCGGAGGGCCGTCGCAGCACACTCTCACTCGGCTGATTTCTCAGGAAGAGTACAAGTATGGCGACGAGTACCAAGCGTCCGTTACTCTTCCGACCCTGAGGATTGCATCAATCGTCACTTTCAGTGGGTTAAGATGCCTTCCGGTATCGGGGAGGTAACTTCTACTGCACTAACCCGTACGTGGACTACGACACGATATTCTCAAAGATGGAAGACACTCGGGATTGACACGTTATCCTCGTCTCGTCTCCTCACCTGGATTACTATGATGTTTATTTGCTGTCGTGCGGTTTGCACGACCAGCTCCTCGGTTTGAGGTGTGCGCGAGGCGAGGGCAACGTAGTCGGTTTGACTATCGTTCCCGAGTCGGTTTGACTCTCACCGCCGCGTACCGAATTTATGGGATCTTCCCGGATCCGCGTGTTCGCCCGATCGCGCCTAGACGTAGAGTGCTGGATCTATCGCTCGCATCGACCTCCTTCGATCGCTATCGAGTGGGGATCGATGCTTGCGCATACTAATTAGTGGGAGATCCTGCGATCCTTTGTTACGAAAAGGACAGCAGGACGACGCGGAACGCTGTGGTGGGGGCCCGCGTCACTCAGGCAACGCGTTGCTTGATCGATATGTAATCGATACGGTTACAATATAAATACATATAAAAAGTTTTATAGAAAAATTAGTCAGTAATCAGATCAGAATAAAATATAAATTGAAAAAACTAGTGAAAAATTTTCTATCTAGTAGAAAATTGAGATCGCTATATATGAATATATGTATTTTTTTTTAAATACTGGAGTTGTTAAGTTCAATAAGTATTAGCTCAGAAGCTATGAATTTTGTTTGAAATGCCTATATACTCAAAATAGTGTGCCGTGTAGTGAAACTATAACATAAAGGTGTCACAAAAGCTAGGATAAGTTGCATTTAACAACACACTTTAAAATGACATGCAACATACAGTATTCTAGAACGAGGATATATTATAGATACATTGATGGAAAATATAATGATGAAAATTTTTTTCTCAATACACAGAGGCAGAGAATTTTATTTTCAGTATCTCAATAACAGGTTCTCAAATCCTTGGTAGTCCTCAGAGAATTTTATTTGACACAGATTGCACCTGTAAAATATAATTAAAGAAATCCCAAAGTATCATGTTCATTGCATTTGAACTAACTATTTACAGATAGAATTTACTTATCTCAAATATTTTAGTCAGATTTTAGCATCCAATTGGTATATATTCGGACTCCACCATAAATGTACAGAGTATACCGCTTGAAATTAGATTGATATTCTTAAATGCCTCCAAAATTACGCATATATATATATTCATTACACCATGAAGCATTCTGTACGAATGTCGAATCTTTTCAAAAGCGGCTCTTAGACCAAATATTATTACCATTTTGTACTTAAACAATGCAAGTTAAAAGTTCAAGAAACCATAGCTTTAGAAAATAAAATTATGTAACGACGTGTGATACTATTACACTGTGACAGGAGATGTTATGCCATATTACTTATTAACTGATAGATCCGTATAGGTAAGTATAAATAATAAACTTACGAGAGCAAAAATGATAAGTATTGATAAAAATGTATTCACAAAATGCTTAACAGCAATACAGAGTACGCTAATAAATGAAATAGCGTTAGAGATAGATATATAAAATAGATATACGGATTGGCGAATCAGGAGGATGTGTAATCACTAATAAATTAAAAATTAATATCACCATGTTTTATTCTTGATTTTCGTCTCGTACTGTCTTGAAGAATCGCCCATTAAATTGTCTCCAACATGTTGCCGATATATATGTATGTCTTGGACTAGATCGGACCACCGCTTTTCTCGTAAACAGTAAGTATTCCACAAAAGTGGCGGAAGAAATACTGCAGCATATCTTAGTGGCAACATAATGACCTAAAACAATTTTTCAAGAATTAATACATGTAACTATTATTTTATGTACATAAGTAAAGTTCAATATAAAAATATAATTATTGTAACATATATAACAAATACACTGGACTAGCTCTGAAAAAAAGATAAGTAAAATGTAAAGAAATACCTGAAACATGAAAGCATCTTTTACTATTAATGTTGTAAATAACATTAAATGACTTAAGGATTTCTGAAATAAATTAGGTAATACACCTTGTACTTACAAGTTTATTAATATCAATGGTTCTATCGTGATAGGTAGCGTCAAGAATCACTGTGTTTAAATCAAGAACACATAAAATATATTACAATTTAAAAATTCAATATTTTTTTGCTTATGCTTTTTCAAAGAGTTGTCGTTACATTTTAAATAAAAGACATAATTAAGGATCATTTGTCATATAAAAAAATTATTATTATTTCACTAACGTATATACACATTTGTCAAATTATCACACCTTGTTAGAATGCTTAATCCCTTGCGGTCCACACAGTTCCATCTCATATAGTTTTAGAACTTGCTATAATATCATACAATTTAGCTTTAATCCAGATAAAATAAGTATATTAGCAATATATTTAGAACAGTGAAAACTAGAATTGCTTTCATATAATATTTAATTATGGGATTTATGTAATATGTAATTATGGTATTTATATAATATGTAATTATGGTATTATTCATGAATGGAATATGAATATGTAAAATACGCGAGCAGTTGTGCAAAAATAACATTTCTAGACTAAGTCGACGTAAATAGGACCGCAACAGGTCAATATACGCATTTTTAAGAGCAACTTAATATTCGTGTACGTAATCTTGTTTGCCAATCACTATATCATCAGTAAAAAGAAAATAAAATAAGCCACATAGTATCTGGTTTATTCTATCCGTACCTTTTTGATAGATAGAAATACTTACCTTACTTAATCTGATCAAATTCTAGCTCCCAAATTATGTATTCTCAATCCTTTTGAATCTGCTGCAACATAAATATTTTTTCAACTATTTACAGCTTCTTCATGTTCTTCACTATTTGCATGCGTATATTACGATCATTTAACAAATTTAGTACTTAACATAACACTTGTGACACAGATTGTACACAAAATAAATTACTTAAAACCGTAGCATTTTCTCACATTTTTATCAACTATTCATAATTTAAGCACATCTTACACAGTCACCTATAAAATTAAAATCACTGACAAATTTTGATACTTTAGACACATTCTGCATAGAAGGTATATAATCATAGACTATGTAATCACACAGCACAACACAAGATGATAAACAACAGTTTGAATTCATTCTGTGCGCAATCTATCGTGAGTACAATTTTACATGTGCGTAACTCAGCGTGTGCGTCTTAACCATGTGGGCAATCCTTGCGTGTGCGAAAACCCACTGTGTCCAATGTTACTGTGTCCAAAAAAACCGTGTGTCCAATAATACCGTGTCCAAAAGAACCGTGTGCCATGCCGTCGTGCGCAATCGTCTGTGCGCAAAAGAGCCATCCCCATCGTCACGCTATTCAAACGGCGGTAATCTCCGCATACCCGCCATTCACCGGACTTCTTTTTGACTAAGTGGATCGGACTAGCCCAAGGGCTGCTAGAAGGCCTGCAAATTCCTGCCTCGATCAGGTGTTTAAACTCGGCCTTCGCGGCCTTGAGTTTTTCAGGCGATAGACGCCGAGCACGCTCCGCGACGGGGGGACCGGTGGTGGAAATGTGATGATACACACCGCGCGACTCGAGAGGAGTCGGTTGCTCGAGTCCGATGACTTGCGGGAAACGAGCTAATATACTAGAGTACTTGAACGACGGTCCAAGGACGTTCACGCATGAAGAGGGAGAGCTCGCGATACCGGCCAAAACAAACAAACCGGTAGCAGAATCTATCAGGCGACGCCTCTTCAAATCTACCGTGAGACCATGATGCGTAAGCAGGTCGGCTCCTATGATGGGATACGGGACTGCTGCTACGCAAAAATTCCACTCGATCGGGCGACGCAATCCGAAATCGAGGGCAACGCGAATATCGCCATACGTATCGATACGGGTGTCGTTCGCGGCAAACAATTTAAACGCGCTGGGACGCGCACGCGACGCAGCTGAAACCGGCAGCAAAGACAAATCCGAACCTGTGTCTACGAGAAAGGTACGGCCTGACTTACGGTCGCGTATGTGGAGACGTTTCGAGGACGCATAACACTCTCCAACAGTCTCCGAGGAGGAGGGTGGCCTCAGTTTTCCGACGCTCTAGGAGGACTGGGCCACGCGCACGGCTTAATGCAACGAAACGCGCGTTCGCCAAAGGGTCTAGGGGGATAAGACAGGTCTAGCGGCCCCGGCGGGAATTTTATTGGTATTGTGTGGAAAACCATCATTTTAGGTTGAAAAACAATCCCCTAAAATTTTAAGTCGCTAACCCTTCATTTAAGGGTGATATGAGGGTAAACACCCTCAACTTTAACATTTTTTTCCTCGGTTGTTAATTAAGATATTGAGATGAAATAAAAACGAAAATATTCGAACTTACTTCCTTCATATCATATATTTTTTTCATAATTGTAATTAAATTATTAAGACTAGAAAAAAATTATTTAATTTTTAATTTTTTTTAGGCGTGGGGGTGGCAAGCAACCCTTCGAGTGACCACTTCCAAAAAATTCAAGAACAATGTTCTGTTACCTATCTAATACGTACAAAAGTTTCAAGATCGTCGGATTGGTGGAACATAGTTAAATATTGAAAAACAAATGAAATTACGCCATTATAATAGTATAATGTGTAGTGCACCGTTTCTTACGACTAATTATTAATTAATAATTCTTATCAGGAGATTATGTCCCTCCTTGATCAATTATTCGCATCGTATTATATTCTATTCCTGTCTTCCCGAATTTGCAATATAAATAGACATTATGTAGGTGTAAAAGAAAAGTTTAGGAATCATAATATAGATTTATTCAATCTTCGTCACTATTTTCCTCAATTACTGGTACAGTATGTGTCGTATCAAATATATTGGTTAATATCTCCGCTGGTTTTACAATTTTCGATTTAAATCGCCCATGAGATAAATAGTAAATAATGGTAGCGACATGGGGGCAGCAACCTACTGTTCTGTTGCCATTAGCACAGTCGCATGTATATCGTGTAATTCCGGTATAACTAATCGCATGTGGTACATATTCAATGTAGCATTGATAACTTTTGCGATTAATATGCTTCGAATGAACTTTCACCCTTATAATATTTTTAGTTTCCTTTAAATATTCCATATTTAAAATATCATCATTCCTCATTAACTCCGCTAGATAGCATACCGACTGGGTTAATTGAGGTACCTGTACATAATATTACATAAGTAGCATATAGTTTTATATGTGATAATGTTATACATATGCAAGAAAGTATGTTACCTGTGAATAAGATTTTCAAATCTTTCTCAGTCATTTCTGGAAAATCCATTACAACGTTGGCAGTCATTCGTGTAAATGGTTTTCTACGGCGATTTAATTTTTTTCCTTCTACTAGTTCCTGAAGCGTTTGTTTTTATCCGTTGATTCTTCATATAATCAATAATTAAATCTATTTCTGGATCTGTATCTAATCTTTTACCAAATTCATCGTGTAGAAAGGATGCTATTCGACACAATGATTTAAGACATGGTAGAAGTTTATTGTCTATTTTGTGGTGTAATAAACGATATTTCTGTGCAATATCGCCATGGACAGCTTCAACAATCCATCTTATTTTTGTTACGAAGCGTGATGAATTTGCTTCTGCTGTTATCAATTGTGCTCGATTTCCTTTACAAGCTGGCATTAAAACATTATATCCTCTATTTTTCATATGCTCGACAACATCTCGAAAACCACGGTCCACAACGCAAAAATCATTGGGTTGTAAAAGTGAACTTATTCCGTTAGGATCTACTAATAAGATTTTCATGATTGACGCATCATTCATGGTACCATTAAATGGTCCTGCCGTGTCAATAATATATCGATTTGTTGTGCAAATTGTAAACGGTTTACATAATGATGTTTTCTTCTGTCCAGAATATGATTTCCTTCGATATACATTATTTTTACTTTTCTCGTGTCTAACATATGTTCCATCAAAAATGACTACTAATTCAGAATCTTTTATTTCAAAAAGTTTCCTTGGTGCGTACGCTGTTTCATTTAAAATGAGATCGGCTCTGGATTTTGTATTTATTCCGAAGTGATTTCCCAAAACATCCTTTTCAAATGCGTTAATTATTTGATGGAAATATCCTGACACTTGTTGTTCATGTTGCAGACCGAATATATTTTTAATAATTACTTTAGAACTGCCACTTCTAAGTTTAAATAAAAATATAATTAATGCTTGTTTCACAGTCGAGCGCGATGCAGCGGGTGTTTGTGATTTTGGGTTCAAGACCGAGCGAGTGTTGGGGACTTTTAAGTGGAAGTCGCAGAGAAACCGAATGAGTGTAAGGCCTCGTACAGACCTGAACATTTCGACGAACATTGCGCCGAACAGCGAACGAAACAAAGTCGACATTCATTTCGACGCGATTTTGCGTTTCGGACGCTGTTCGGCGCGATGTTCGGCGCGATGTTCGGCGCAATGTTCGTCGAAATGTTCAGGTCTGTACAAGCCTTAAGAGTGCCACGCTGAGAATCGTAGCCAGAGTATCTTAGAATCAATAATAAATACATATTATCATTAATCAAATGTACCACCAATAGTACTATCCCTACTTTATAATACCGTAATTTCATTTGTTTTTCAATATTTAACTATGTTCCACCAATCCGACGATCTTGAAACTTTTGTACGTATTAGATAGGTAACAGAACATTGTTCTTGAATTTTTTGGAAGTGGTCACTCGAAGGGTTGCTTGCCACCCCCACGCCTAAAAAAAATTAAAAATTAAATAATTTTTTTCTAGTCTTAATAATTTAATTACAATTATGAAAAAAATATATGATATGAAGGAAGTAAGTTCGAATATTTTCGATTTTATTTCATCTCAATATCTTAATTAACAACCGAGAAAAAAAATGTTAAAGTTGAGGGTGTTTACCCTCATATCACCCTTAAATGAAGGGTTAGCGACTTAAAATTTTAGGGGATTGTTTTTCAACCTAAAATGATGGTTTTCCACAAAATACCAATAAAATTCCCGCCGGGGCCGCTAGACCTGTCTTATCCCCCTAGACCCTTTTGATACTTTAGACACATTCTGCATAGAAGGTATATAATCATAGACTATGTAATCACACAGCACAACACAAGATGATAAACAACAGTTTGAATTCATTCTGTGCGCAATCTATCGTGAGTACAATTTTACATGTGCGTAACTCAGCGTGTGCGTCTTAACCATGTGGGCAATCCTTGCGTGTGCGAAAACCCACTGTGTCCAATGTTACTGTGTCCAAAAAAACCGTGTGTCCAATAATACCGTGTCCAAAAGAACCGTGTGCCATGCCGTCGTGCGCAATCGTCTGTGCGCAAAAGAGCCATCCCCGACTTTATCGGGCCGCAACCAATCCATTCTCGAATGTGTGTGCGTCAGGCCCGCCGCAAGCTCGGTTAGTTTTACCCGAAGGTACGGACCTGGTGCCGGCTTCGGGCCTAACCAGCTGTTAGCAGGCGGTGTCCTCGGACTGGCCAAGCTTCGAATTACCGGTCAGCGACGCTACTGCTTTGGGTACTCTCAGGACCCGTCTTGAAACACGGACCAAGGAGTCTAACATGTGCGCGAGTCATTGGGACATGTAAACCTAAAGGCGCAATGAAAGTGAAGGTCGTACCTTTGCGTCGACCAAGGGAGGTTGGGCCGCGTTACGATGCGGCCTCGCACTCCCGGGGTGTCTCGTTCTCATTGCGAGGAGAGGCGCACCCAGAGCGTACACGTTGGGACCCGAAAGATGGTGAACTATGCCTGGTCAGGACGAAGTCAGGGGAAACCCTGATGGAGGTCCGTAGCGATTCTGACGTGCAAATCGATCGTCGGAACTGGGTATAGGGGCGAAAGACTAATCGAACCATCTAGTAGCTGGTTCCCTCCGAAGTTTCCCTCAGGATAGCTGGCACTCGCTCGTTCTCTTTGGTGAACGTGTGCGAGTCTCATCTGGTAAAGCGAATGATTAGAGGCCTTGGGGCCGAAACGACCTCAACCTATTCTCAAACCTTAAATGGGTGAGATCTCTGGCTTGCTTGGATCAATGAAGCCACGAGATATTATTTGGATCAGAGTGCCAAGTGGGCCAATTTTGGTAAGCAGAACTGGCGCTGTGGGATGAACCAAACGCAGAGTTAAGGCGCCTAAGTCGACGCTTATGGGATACCATGAAAGGCGTTGGTTGCTTAAGACAGCAGGACGGTGGCCATGGAAGTCGGAATCCGCTAAGGAGTGTGTAACAACTCACCTGCCGAAGCAACTAGCCCTGAAAATGGATGGCGCTGAAGCGTCGCGCCTATACTCCGCCGTCAGCGGCAAGTGGGGTTGGACGTTTGCGCTGTTGCGTAAACGTCCTCCATGAAGCTCTGACGAGTAGGAGGGTCGCGGCGGTGTGCGCAGAAGGGTCTGGGCGTGAGCCTGCCTGGAGCCGCCGTCGGTGCAGATCTTGGTGGTAGTAGCAAATACTCCAGCGAGGCCCTGGAGGACTGACGTGGAGAAGGGTTTCGTGTGAACAGCCGTTGCACACGAGTCAGTCGATCCTAAGCCCTAAGAGAAATCCTATGTAGATGAGGTGTCCTAAGAGCAAATGTACAAACATAAAACACACACCCATCGGCCGAAAGGGAATCCGGTTTCTATTCCGGAACCCGGCAGCGGAACCGCATACCATTCGGGCCCTCGTAAGAGTGTTCGTCGGGGTAACCCAAAATGACCTGGAGACGCCGTCGGGAGATCCGGGGAGAGTTTTCTTTTCTGTATAAGCGTTCGAGTTCCCTGGAAACCTCTAGCAGGGAGATAGGGTTTGGAACGCGAAGAGCACCGCAGTTGCGGCGGTGTCCGGATCTTCCCCTCGGACCTTGAAAATCCAGGAGAGGGCCACGTGGAGGTGTCGCGCCGGTTCGTACCCATATCCGCAGCAGGTCTCCAAGGTAAAGAGCCTCTAGTCGATAGATTAATGTAGGTAAGGGAAGTCGGCAAATTCGATCCGTAACTTCGGAATAAGGATTGGCTCTGAGGAGCGGGGCGTGTCGGGCTTGGTCGGGAAGCGGGTCTGGCTGACGTGCCGGGCCTGGGCGAGGTGAACACATTGATGGGAATCCGAGCTCGGTCCCGTGCCTTGGCCTCCCGCGGATCTTCCTTGCTGCGAGGCTTCCGTCTTGAACGGTCGTCCTCTTCGGCCGCCATTCAACGCTCAGCTCAGAACTGGCACGGACTAGGGGAATCCGACTGTCTAATTAAAACAAAGCATTGCGATGGCCCCCACGGGTGTTGACGCAATGTGATTTCTGCCCAGTGCTCTGAATGTCAACGTGAAGAAATTCAAAAAAGCGCGGGTAAACGGCGGGAGTAACTATGACTCTCTTAACTATGACTCTCTATGGCTCTCGCTTTTGAGAGCCATAGTTGCATGGGACGGTGATGCGCAAAATAGACCTCCTAGTAGGTCCATTAGCCTCTCCCGTTCAAGCCTTCCCCACCTCCTCGTGGTGCCCGCTGGTATTTAAGCTAACGGGGTTCAGGCGATTCAGGCACCTGGGCTGACCACCCGGGTGCTGAGGTGATACCGGCCAGCAATGACAGTGGAGAAGCCTCGGATGGGGGAACCGCATCTGGCTCCGCGCGTTCCCTCAGGCCAAGACGGCCTCGACAGGGAGCCACTGGTGACAACCTGGCTACATCCCCGGTTATGATTTTGGTTTTGACCCCCTTCCAAGCACGTTCCTGCAAAGTGTGCGCCCAAGGTGGAAGGGGAAATATATACTTCCTACGGCTAGCCGATGAGCTCCGTCACTATGAAGAGGCGCACCAGCGGAGCTCTCTAACATTCCGCTGTCGAGATTGCAACGAGGAATTTGACAGGCGACACGCCGCGGATTGCCATCGGCCCAGATGCCCAGGTGTTCCGCCTGCTGAAGAGGGTCAGCAGTGCGCGCACTGCAAACTAAGATTCTCCACACGAATAGGAATGAGTCAACACTTAAGGCATCGCCATCCAGCCGCGAGTAACGAAGCGCGAAGGCTCGCAGCTGAAGTCCCGACAAGCTCGTATAATGCTCGGTCAAATAAAATCGGGACGGCCGAAGAAGAGCACATGCTGGCTGAACTGGAGGAAAAATTCAAGCACAAAAGATTCATAGCCAAGGCCATATCGGAAGTTTTAACATCTAAAACTACAAAACAAATCCGGGACAAAAGGACCGACATTCGCCGCAAGATGGAAAGACAGCGGATCCGTCTTGCGACCCAGCACACTAGTCCAATACCAGCCGAAGACGTAGATGCTCAAGATGGCAGCGAATCAGACAATGAAGAGTGGGCTGACCCTGCTGACCGTCCCCCTACTCCATCACCCGCTAATGAGGCCTTGGCGGGCGAGCGGGACGACTCCCCTGCTACAGCGGAAGAAAATGGCGATTTTGATAGATGGACACAAAGTGTCATTGACGAGGCCTTAGCGGGTGAAATTGACGAGGGCTGCTCACAGGAAGATAGTGAATTCCGGACCCAGATAGACGATCTCCTGCGTGCTGCAAGGACAACACTTGCGAATATAACACAAGTCGATATCGATAAAACTTACGACCTTATGATCTCGTCCCTACCGGCAGGTAACCGGAAACGAGGACGTGCGAAGCGGCGAGGAAAAGGGAAGAGGGCTTACCGGCGATACCTCTTCGCTAAAACCCAGGATCTATACCATAAGAATCCAGGCCTTCTCGCAAAATTTGTGCGTAATGGTACTGACCACTGGGTTTAAGGGGAACTCCCCCTACAAGTCGAAGACATCAAACAGATGTACGAGAACTTTTGGAATACGAAGCCGGTCGTAGAGATGCCTGACCTGGGCTAGGCGGAAAGAAATCTATCCCTTAGTGACCTCATTGCGCCGATCTCGAACCGGGACGTGAGAGGCCGGATCGCCAAGACCAAGAAGGGCACTGCCCCTGGACTAGACGGGATTAAGAAAGATCAGCTGCTTTCCAGAAGGACAGTTGTATCTCTCCGGAAGCTCTTTAACCTATTATTGATAACGGGATTACAGCCTTCTTCCTGGAAGAAGAACCGTACCATATTGATCCCTAAGGAGGGCAAAGATAGCAGCCTTTGCGAGAACTATCGTCCCCTTACCATTAGCTCGCTACTAAGTCGAATATATTGGGGGATAATTGACACTAGACTTAGGACACAAATACGATGCACCCCTCGTCAGAAGGGATTTACATCAGAGATGGGATGCTACAACAATGTGCACATCTTGTCCGAATTACTTGCGCACAGCAAGGTGCAGGGAGGCCTGGTGGCAGTGCAATTGGATGTTGCGAAAGCGTTTGATACAATACCCCATGACATCCTGGGACCTGCACTACATCGGAAAGGGGCCACCCGAGCATGTGGTACGGCTCGTTTGCCAAGCCTATCAGGATGAGCACACCAGCATACACTACGGTGGGTCGACTATCCCAATTTGTCTCCAGCGGGGGGTCAAACAGGGAGACCCTTGTCCCCTCTGCTCTTTAATCTAGCCCTCGAGCCACTCCTCCTCACGCTGGAGAAACAGGTCGGATATATGATTAACGAGGAACAAAATATATCCTGTCTGGCCTTTGCTGACGACCTAATTTTAGTTGCTAGTGACGTGCCACAGGCCAGGAACCTTTTATCCTTAACGGAATCCTACTTAGCTGCCTTGGGAATGAGAATTTCGGCACCCAAATGTACAGCATTTCAAATGCTGTCGGAGCTGTCGGAAATGCCGAGCTGTCCCCGAGACGCTCGCGCACATCCTGGGCCACTGCACCATAACAAAGGCAGACCGTATCCGCCGCCATGATGAGATAATCGATCTTGTCATGTCTGAAATTCCCAAAAGGACCAGGATGCAGTGGTGCTAAAGGAGCCAAAAATTAAGCTAAACGGGGTAAATCTTAAACCGGATCTGGTAGTAAAGAGCCAGAGAAGGGTTTTTGGAAAGTTGGGCTGTTCGTTTTTTCAAAGAAATTATGCGCGCGTTTGTGTCGAATAGAGTTTATTTTAAACTTAACAAATGCCCTGTCACCGGCCGAACTAACTTTGGGTGACTAGTTACTTTGGATACAATGAATTGTAGCGGTGGTACGGTATGGCGCGATTACTGACTCGAATGGTCGTGGTCTGAGTCTGAAGTTGACTTTTTCGGATGCCGACTTTGCTGATTCTGCCGCTCTGCTCCGAGGCCCGCTTACTCGTCACCTCGGTGGTGACGCGATTTTTTGGCCATGGGCCCGTTTTCGGGGGAAGAAGCATCCCCATTCGTTGATTTGACTTGAGGGCGGAGGTTCTTCTGAAACAGCCCTCACCGGTGGAGGAGGAAGTCCCCACCTCAAGTCAATAAGGGAGAGTTCCCAAAATGCGCGATTTATGGGACCCCGGAGCAGCGCGACGAAGGCCTAAGTGGCCCATGTACGCCGTGCTAGCCAAGTGGCTAGCAGCTAATTTATTGCCCCTTGGCCGAGGTCCGGTGACGAAGACCAAGGGCTGGAAAAAATGTGCGTTTACTGTCTCTGGTTTTCGTCCGTTTGACGAAACCCAGAGACACGGTTATTGGGGTTGTAGCGCAACCCGAGCGTGCCTCGCGTCGTGCGGAAAAGGATTTACGACCCCTTGTCCGCCGCGTGTAGTGGGCCATAAGGCCCGCTGTGTCCGAATCCGGAACCCTCAAGTACCTCGCGGACGGTACACGGTATGAGGGTCGCACGGATTGACTTATGGCCACTTTTCCAATGCCATCAGCTCGAATCCTCAAGCGCCTCGCGTGCGGCAACTCAAGGATTAGCATTCTTCGTGATTAGTCGAAGGACGGACAAAAATCGGAAAAGGGCTTTGGTCACGCATGTGTATTTTTTGGGCGAAAGAGCATGCTCCGTGCAGCTGTAACATCCTCGCTTGCGTTACGGCCGGAAATGCGAGGATTCACGGTACTTTTGTCTGCGAGGGATCGAACAGTTTTCGTGGTCGATGTTACTGTCCGCCACGAGGACGGGGATTACCTTGAAAAGGGCAGACAAGAGAAAATTACGAAATATTCACCATTGCTGCCAACCCTGCAGGGTAGACTAGGTGCGCTGACCGGAGATGTACTCCCCATAGTCGTAGGTACAAGAGGTGCTATGCCGCCGAGAACAATCGTAGCGCTGCAGCAGTTGAATATAAGTAAGAGGAAAACCCTTCTAACAATGTCGCTGCTGGCCCTCCGGGCTTCGATTGAGATATACCACAAATTTATTGACTATGACGCACCTAGGCGGTCTCGCAGGATCCGCGAACCGCCATAGAAAGAACATAAATAGTGATTCAGGTGGCCGACACAGAAGCAATCATGCATAACTATAATTGCACATATATTTATCCTAAACGCTCTGCGGAATACTATCCTTATTCACTCACTATCTACCTATTTTACTATTATTATTACTATTACTGTTACTATTATTAATTGACTAATTGTATATATTTAACTATTTATTGACTTAATTGTACTAATTTATTCATCCGACTCAATTGCATTTATTTATTTGTCTGACTTAATTGTATATATTTATTTACCCGACTCAATTGTACATATATATTTATTTATCTATCGAATGGACGATGTATATTGACTCATTCGCTTTTAACAGAATTGTACATAGGTGAATTTAGTGACTCCATTGGTCGACCATGTTGCTATTTTATTTAGTGGCAATCTGACTCAACCATTTTTATACTTAAACTCGATTTTATACTTTATTTTATACTTTATTTTATATTTGAAACTCAAGTCGTAGATAGGATATATATTTCTTTAGATTATAAATATAATTTAATTTAACTGTCAGCGTTGATTGCTACCACCTGTGAACACGAATCACTCTATGGAAGAGCTGGACTTTTACATCCACTCTCCATATTTTAAACTGGGAACTCGAAATATTAGTACATACAAATTTGAAGCTATGTACATTAAGGTATAAGTGTAGCATTTAATTAATTAATTAGTTATTTGTTTAGAGGACGTGTGCAAAATACAGCCCAACGGTTAAGCTCAATAACATGAGTAGATGACGCTTTGCGACTCGCCCGTCCTCGGTTGTTAATGGTTGCCACCTTGCCATAAAGAGGTGTAAGTGTGCCATCGGCATTAAATAGCCAAATGCCTCGTCATCTAATTAGTGACGCGCATGAATGGATTAACGAGATTCCCTCTGTCCCTATCTACTGGGTCTTATAAGCGTCAGGGACTTATATCATGGTAAAACCCTGTCGCACCAACCCCTCCTCCACGTGGTAGGACCTGGACGCCATCCGGGTGACTAACGGGGCTCTGGTAAAGAGAGCTCATGCGTGAGTCTTCGCCCCGCGACAACCGCGGCTCTCGTAAAGAGAGTTCCTGCGGAGTTGTCGCACCGCGAAGACCGCAGCTCTCAGGGAGCTCTGCGTGAGTTGTCGCTCTGCGACAACCGCGGCTCTCTCATAAAGAGAGTTCTTGCGGAGTCATCGCTTTGCGATGACCGCGGCTCTCAGGGAGCCCATGCGTGTGTTATCGTTCGCGATAACCGCGGCTCTCACCCGGAAGACTCCCCTCTGCCGCGACGACCCACCGGATACATCCGGTGGTATGTTTCAGAACGGGAGAAACGGGGGGCTTACCTTAGCCGGTCGGCCCAACGGGGAGGCGAACCCCTTGAACAAACCCTTAACCTCTAAGCTGAGAACGCGGCGAGAGAGGTCCCGTGTTTTACACGGGCGGTCGGTGGGTCCATCGGCCATTAGCGCAAACCTCAGGACACCTGGCGAAATCTTGAGCGGAAAAAGCCTTCTCCCCGGAAAGGGCGTAACCCGGGGAGCGACCGTTCTTCGTCCCTACGAAAACGAAGAAGGAAGAAGGAAAGAAGGGAAGAAAAGGAGGAGGGAAGGAGATGGCAGAAAAGGAAAAGACCCAGTCACACAGGGATGATGCTAGTGCCTGGGAGGACATTACAGAATCAGGTGATTCTCACTCGGAACTAAGTTTCGATGAGATCGACCTGAAAACACTTCTGATGAAAATGAAGGGAAGGAAGAGGATTAAGGACCTGGCAACCTCGAGCGACTCGTGTGACGAGTTGCACAAGAAAAAGCATGCAAAAGAAATCAAAGTAGAGGAAGAATTGGACAGTGACGATGAGATAGCACCTGTCCCGGCTCTGCCTCAGTTCGAGTTCGAAGGGGAAGAGATCGTAACCCCGTACGAAAAAATGAGAAGGTTCCTCAGATCCTTGGGATTAACCAAGGGTCAGTTGAGGAGCGGAGAAGAGATCCTCGACAGCATACTCGAGGCAGTGCAAAATGATGAAATGGAAGGAGTGAGATACCGTATAGAACTGGACAAGCAGAATAGAGAGCTCCAGGAAAAACTTAAGGCCCAAGAGGTACAGCTGACTTTGCAAAGCAAAGTCAACGAGATGTCAGCCAAGCTAGACACTCTCATGTCCGAGAGAAGTCGCGGCCAGGAGGTTCTATCCTCCAAACCGCTACTCTACTCGGACATAATCAAAACGAACAAAACGACAAGGCAAGTGGCAAAAAAGACCACCGTAAAGGAATCCAAGCCAGTGGCAGCCATCTACCCTGCAAAAGGTAGCAAGATTAAGAGCAGTGAAGAGACGAAGAAACTCCTGTCGGATTGCATGAATCCGACAGAGCAGAAGATAAGGATCCGGAATCTGAGGAAACTCGGAAACTCCGGAATCCTTATTGAGACAGACACGCCTGGGGACCTTGAGCTAGTCCTCAGAAACAAGGAACTACTTAATAAAGTAGACATTGGCCCTCTCCGCAAGAGGAAGCCAAAAATAATAATATTTGGAGTCCCCTCTGAGACATCAGAGGCGGATATCCAAAAAGCAATGAGAAACCAAAACCTCGAACTTAACCCAGAGGCAGAACTAGAAGAGGAGTTCAAACTCCTCTTCAAAACAGGGAGGAAAGACAGAGAAGCCACCAACTGGGTGGCCGAGGTCTCCCCAAGAACCCGGAAAATCCTGCTGAACAGGAACGGGGTGTTTATAGGGTTCCACGCCTACGGGCTCAAGGACTACATAACTGCAACACGTTGCTTCAAATGCCAGTCATTTGGGCACGTGGCTAAGCACTACGCCGCTGGTACTTTGAAAAATGCGTACGAACTTCAAAGCACTACGCCGCTGGTACTTTGAAGTATACTGTTCCTTTTATTTTTTTTTTCATTTTTTTTCAAAGCTCTACGCCGCTGGTACTTTGAAATATACTGAGTCTATTATTAATTTTTTTTTTTTTCAAAACACTACGCCGCTGGTACCCGTGAACCTGGTAGAACAGAATGTAGTATGGCCGGGTGTCACTCGGATCGCTAATAACTCGGTAAACACGCTTCCTAGTCGTTTGTCATCGCGATACATGCTATCGTAGAGAAAAAAAAGATAGGGACATTTAATGTAAATCCGGCCACCTCGAGGGTGACGTCGGATATGCGACCTCGCCGTAAAGGCATACGCAACAGTAAAGTTTATCTACTTCTTTCACTCCTCCACTGCCAAGAAGAAGGGGCGATGGAAAAATTAAGCTGTGCCACCGAGACGTATGCGGTGGACGACCCTTGAAATATGCAGCTGAAAGTGTAATTTTCTTATTAGTTGGGGGACCTATTGGGGTCCGACACGACAGTTACCAGCGAAGTGTTGTTGGGCTGTCGTGCCATGCCCGAGCGCTACGATACAGCTCGGGTGGACACTCCGAGAAGACTTAATCTTATTCTAAGGCACTCGCATGCCTTTCTGTCTGCTTTTTTAGCCTATATATCCCTTTAGCCAAAGGGCTTCGCGACAGTAGTCGGCGAGTACGGAGAATGCCTCTGGAGACGACACGAAGCGACGTGCCACCTCCGGCCATCTCCACTCGCCGGCAGGAATAATGTCCCGCAGAGCCTCTCTCTGCGGGTCGAACAGTGAGCACTCGAGAAGGAAATGGCTCACTGTGTCCTCCTCGTCTCCGCAGACGCAGTCGCTGCTGTCGGCGACTCTGTACGCGAAAAGACGTGCCCTAAAGTCGCCGTGACCAGTAAGCACCTGCTTCACGTGGTGATTCGGTCTCATCCACCTTGCAGCCATTCGCTCTTCGATGCTGCTAAAGAAGGCGTATGTTTTGCGGCCCAGGCGGGAAGACGTCCACCTGGCTTGCCACACATTGATTGCCTCGCTATCTAGCTGTGTTCTCGCGTCGTCGTCTCCCGCGCGAGCGACTATGTTCCCGAACCTGGCGTCCTCTCCTCTTCGCACGTCGATGAGGGCCCTACGCTGTCTCAGCAGGATGTCGATAGGGACTGCACCAGCTACTACACACACGCTATCCCACGATGCCCATCTATAGGCACCGGTCACTGCAACGAGTGCTCTGCGCTGTGTGTACCTGAGTCTCCTCAGGTCCTGCTCCGTACACCGGTCAGCCCATCCAGCGGCGGCGTAAGTCACCACCGGCAGGAAGACACCACGGTAGATCGCGAAGAGGGTGCCGAATCTCAATCCCCATCGCTTTCCCGCGAGTCTCCCGAACTTCTTGAAAAGCGACTCGACCTTGTCGCGTAAGTATTTGCAATGGGTTCGGACACCCATCTTCCTGTCGAAGTGGACGCCTAGGTACCGCACGACGGACTTGAATTTAATTCCCTGTTCGTTTTCTCCTATCCGGATGGTCGGTGGCCTACTTGCCAAGTTCGCCTTATGAGGTCGAATTTCTTTTCGCTTCCTGTCTGGGCTCGTGCCTCCTCGCCTTCCTACTCTTTGCAGCCCGACGTAGCTGCTCTTAAGCACTATGGCTTCTGTTTTGCGAGCCGAAAGTTCGAGTTTCGCCGCCCTACACCAGCCTAGGATCTGGTCAACGATGCGCTGACCTTCGATCTCTAGGTCTCTCCTACTGTCGCCGGTTACGAGTACGACTAAGTCGTCTGCGTACGCGATAAACTAATTCTCAACTGAGGTTTCGAGCAACCTCAGGAGACCGTCGAACATGAGGTTCCAGCACGCTGGTCCGAGGACAGAGCCCTGCGGGCATCCTCTAGTGGCGCGCTTGGAGATCCTCTCTGTTCCTATCGTGAGGCTTACTCTGCGGTCGTCGAAGTAACTTGCTATTACTTCGAAAACGTTCCGCGGGCAGCCTCGCTCTTTAAGACTATCTAATACTAGGGGCCACCAGACGTTGTCAAAGGCGCCAGAGATATCGAAGAGCAGCGCTACTGCGTAGCGATGCTCTGTTGCCTCTACCATGCGACGCAGCTCCACGATTGCGAGCTCCGTCGACTTCCCCTTCATAAACCCGTATTGCCTGTCTGAAATCCGCCCTGGCGCCATTGCGGTCTGGTCTAGTCTCCTTTTTAGGAGTTTTTCGAGTAGTTTTCCTACGACTGAGAGGACGCAGATGGGTCGGTATGACTTCGGGTCCTTCTCGTCTTTTCCTTCTCTCTTCAGCAGGACTCTAAGCGAGCCCTCCTTCCAAGCTGAAGGGAAGACGCCCCACTGAAGGCACCCGTTGAAGAGCCGTACCAGCTAATCGGGAATTGTAGTCACTGTGGCTTTGAGGGCACAGACTTCAATTAGGTCCGGCCCTGGTGCTTTCTTATTCTGGAAAGTGGCTGCTGCTTTCCTAACTTCCTCCTCGATGAATGGGGAGGAGAGTGCTGTGTTAGGTGTCAGTCTTGCACTATTTCTAATCTCACGCTGCTCGGGCGTGTCTTCGTCTTCCCGATCTTCGGGGACGTGTGCTTCCAGCAGTAGGCTGGCAGTCTCTGCTGCGCTTGTTGTGCACTTATTGCCTTGCCGGAGTGTGCTAAGCACGCTCTCAACTCGGAGTTTCTTCGCCTGGAGCTTATAGACGATGCCCCAGGGCTCCGAGTTCCCGTGCGACGTTACGAACTTTTGCCAGCTCTCGATCTTTGCCTTTTTCACCTCCTTGCTGTACTTACGCAAAGAGGAGCGGTAAGCCAGCATTTTGTGGAGCCGAGCTGGCTCGTATCTTTCCCGCTGGAAGGCACGTCTCTGCCGGTATACGGCCTTCTTGAGCTTTGTTAGCTCTCTTGTCCACCACGGGTTGGACTTTCTAAACTTTCGCTTGCGAGGCATCGACGCGGTGCAGGCATCAATGATGGTGCCTGTGAGCGTCTCTGCCATTCTCTCTACGTCTTCAGCGGACTCCAGTCTAAGATTGTCCAGCCTCGATCGAGAGAGATCGGCCAGGCTTTTGGCGAACCGTTCCCAATCGGCCCGACGAACATCGAATCGGTTGTTCGCGGCACTCCGTTCCGCCGCTAAGGCTTTTGGCAGTCTCAGTCTGATGTCCACAGCATTGTGGTCACTAGTTGTCCAGTCGCACCTGACATTCCATCCCCGGATGAATCGGGACATGTAAGGCGAAGCCAGAGTAACGTCAATGAATGACGAACCTCGTGGCGTCCAGAAAGTTTGTGGTTGGGCAACGTCGTTCACCACTTCCATGCCAAACGCTGCGACGAGGGATTCGAGTTTGGCTCCTCTGTCGTCGGTGCTCTGCGGGCCCCAGAGTGACGACCGCGCGTTGGCGTCTATCGATACTAATAGTCTCTGCCCCCTCAGGGAGCGGAACACCGTTTCGAGGTGCCTGAGGTGTTTCTCAATTCCTTCGCAGTGTTGGAAATAACACGACGCGTCGAAAAATGAGGAACCGGGAGCCAGTATTTCCGCACAAGCACAGTGGGAGTTACTAAGCTGCGAGACGAAGATTAAGTCGAGGCGGGGATTACATACGGCTACTGCAGCCCACAGCGTTTGCGAGTGCACTGCCGCTATCCTCACCCCGGTTCCTAAGCCACAAATGGTGCTGCTTGTGCCTTGCTTCCTCACGTATGTTTCCTGCAAGAGCAGGACGTCAAGTCGCTTCTCGGCTATTAGCTGACGCACCTCGCCAGTTACTGCAGCTGAACGTCGCATGTTCAGCTGCATCACCCTAAGCCCCGTGGTCGCAGTCGCGGGCGCGGGCTCCGAGAGCCTTTCTCCATTTTCTTCGTTCGTGTGGGTTTGGGGTTCGGTCGCTTGTGGAGACGGAACGCTTGCGGGCATGGAAGCCCTGGTCGACGCGGTTTCGCACGCGGTCTCTATTCTGTTCGCGGAGCTGTTCGCGGAGCTATCTTTTGCCTGTTTCCTTTCAGCTTTTGCCTGTTTCCCTGCTTTGATTTCGTCGCACCTCACTAGGCGGACTTGAACAGCACGAAGGCTGCAACCTTGTTGGGTCCGCACCACTGTCGGCGCGGATGGAGAGGGAACCCGCCCGGGAGCGGGTTCGCGGTGTCGAAGACTTGCGAGTGCAGCGGTCATCGAGCGCGTCACCAGGCGGTTCCGCGTCTCAACTGGTGGTGCGACCGTCTGCGTCCCACGTTGTCTTCGTATCTCTGGCTGGCGACGTAATACCAACCGAGATCTTCTCACCGCTTCCATGTTAGTCTCCCCCAGTCCAGCCCCCTCCCGGAGATCCGAATAGGGTGCTAGTTTACCTCCGCAATCTTTTGAACTTGAGGAGACCATCATGTTTGAAAATTTTGTGCGGCTGGATAAACCCCCAGTTCCCAGGGTTGGCTGGAAAAGAAAGGAGAGGAATTAGTACAGGGAGGGTCCCCCAATTCCGTCACCTCATCCACCATTCGAGAAATGGAGTTTTGGGTTTCAGAGGTGCCGGTCCCGGTGGGTTTTGCCTCGACGCTTGTCTCCTTCTTTCGTTCCGTTGGAGCGCCAGAGGGTGGCGGATGCGGTGCGTCGGCTTGGGGGTTTGGTCGGGATGGGGATATGGGTAGTGGGTAGGTCTCCCCCTGTCTGGAGCAGGTCATGGCCTCGGTCTTAGGCACGAGCGCTTCCCGCCGCTTGACTTTCGATGAGGCTCTCTTCCCGCGGTCTCGCGGTCTCTGTGCTGCTCCGTAGGCCACGGCTATGCATGCTCGGTGCCGGCCCCGCCCGTTGATGTCCCGCTAGACTCCCGATGGGGTTCGGAACCGCGGTCACGATGTGACTCCGCGGGGGTTTCGGACCTCGGTCCACGGGACCTGTGGTTGGGCCGTGCACTACGTGCTGCATAGCTCCCGATAGAGCTCTATGTTTCGGTAGCAGCTTGGTTCCGCGTTCCGCTTTAGATTCGATGGGATTCGGGCCTCGGCCGGCGGCGATCCGCTCGGTGTAGCCGTGGTTTCTGCTCGACTCTCGATGGAGCACGGAGCCGCGGTCACTTTGTGACTCCGCAGGAGTTCCGTGCCTCGGTCGGCATTGCTCCACTGACTCTCGATGGGGCTCGGGACCGCGGTCACAAAGTGACTCCGCAGGAGTTCCGAGTCTCGGTCAGCGGTGGTCTGCTTTCGACGGGGATTCTGGCGTGCTGGGTGGGATTCCCTGGCAGCCAGCGGGCAGTTTAGGTTTCCCGACCTTCGTTGAGCGGCTCCGCGGGGGCTCCGAACCTCGGTCAGCAGCGTTTTGCTTTTGACTCGCGATGGGGTTCGGGGCCGCGGCCGCTCTGCGGCTGGGTACTTCGGCTGCCCGTGAACCACGGTGCCGGTGTTCACGTCTTGTTGGGCGCTGTGGCATTGACGGCTCTCTCGCGAGGGCCTACCCTTCACCACTTGGGTGTTGGTGTTGGCCGCGGTGCCGTCGTCGTCGGCGCGCCCACGCATGACGCCATTACCCAAAAGATAGGGACATGTATTGTAAGTTGAGCTTAATAGGAGCCGGGGCTCGCTCTGCCGTTCCAGGCTATGCCTACTACAGCAGGTGTTGGGTACTAGCTTTTAGAAACAGCTGCAAAGGGTCCGTAAGTCCGTAGGTGTTGTGGACCAACTTGGAAAAACCCCTCGTTCACCATTTAAGTAATAATAACTCTTGCAGTTGATGCAAGAAGGTTTCTCTTCTTTTGACGGGCATTTGTCATAGGTATGCCCGTCCTTACCGCAGTGCCCGCAGGTGTCGGTTTTTGCTCTGCAATGCTTAGCCACGTGCCCAAATGACTGGCATTTGAAGCAACGTGTTGCAGTTATGTAGTCTTTAAGCCCGTAGGCGTGAAACCCTATAAATACCCGGTTCCTGCTCAGCAGGATTTTCCGGGTCTTTGGAGAGACCTCTGCCACCCAGTTGGTGACCTCTCTGTCCTTTTTTCCTGTTTTGAAGAGGAGTTTGAACTCCTCTTCTAATTCCTCCTCCGAGTTCAACTCGAGGTTCTGCCTGAGGATTGCCTGTTGGAGTTCCTCCTCTGATGTCTCAGAGGGGACTCCAAATATGATTACCTTTGGTCTCCTCTTTCGGAGGGGACCAATATCCATTTTCTCCCTTAGGTCTCTGTTGCTAAGGACTTGCTCAAGGTCCTTAGCTGATTCTGTTTCTATTAGAATACCGGAGTTCCCGAGTTTCCTCAGGTTCCGGATTCGTATCTTCTGTTCTGTCGGATTGATACAATCCGACAGTACTCTCTTTGTTTCCTCGCTGCTTTTGATTTGACTACCCTTTACAGGGTAGATGGCAGCTGCTGGTTTAGACTCCTTTACAGCAGTCTTCTTGGCCACTTGTCTTGTTGACTTATTCGCTTTGATAATGTCTGAATAGAGCAGCGGTTTGGAGGGTTGAACCTCTTGGCCGCGGCTTCTTTCAGACATGAGACTATCTAGCTTTGCCGATAGCTCGTTTAGTTTCATTTCGACGGATTGCTCTTCCTGTCGTTCCTGTTTTGCTTTAAGTGGTGCCTTGAGATCTTTGATCTCATTGATTTGTTCCATGCGGAACCTACATCCTTCCATTGATTCTTCCTCCTGCTCCTTGATCATGGTGTCAAGGAGCTCTTCACCTTCCTTTAATATGGATTGCTCAAGTCCTAGGGATCTGAGAAACCTTCTTAGTTTCTTTGAGGTGCTCAACACCTCAGTTAGCACTAGGCCCTCTGGTCTCGGAGGCAGCTCGACTTCGTCGTCGCTGTTCAAATAATCATCTTCGAGTTCTTTGGGATATTTTGCTTTGTGCGGTTCGTCACACGAGTCGCTGGGAGTTGCCAAGTCCTTAATTCTCTTCCTTCCCTTCATCTTCGTAAGAACTGTCTTCAGGTCGATCTCATCGGAGCTTAGTTCCGACTGAGAATCGCCTGAGTCTATAACGACCTCCCAGGCAGTAGCATTATCCCTGTGTGCCTGGGTCGTTTCTTTCTTCGCCTCCGTCTTCCTTTCTCCTGTCTTTCCATTTTTGTCTCCCTTCTTCTTCGTTTTGTATTTGTTTTTATAAGATTTATACATGTTTGTTCCCACGAGTTGGGACGAAAGACGGTCGCTCCCCGGGTTACGCCCTTTCCGGGGAGAAGGCTTTTACGCTCAGGTTTCGCCTGGTATCCTGAGGTTTGCGCTAATGGTCGATGGACCCACCGACCGCCCGTGTAAACACGGGACCTCTTTCGCCGCGTTCTCAGCTTAGAGGTTAAGGGTTTGTTCAAGGGGTTCGCCTCCCCGTTGGGCCGACCGGCTAAGGTAAGCCCCCCGTTTCTCCCGTTCTGCAACATACCACCGGATGTATCCGGTGGGTCGTCGCGGCAGAGGGGAGTCTTCCGGGTGAGAGCCGCGGTTATCGCGAACGATAACACACGCATGGGCTCCCTGAGAGCCGCGGTCATCGCAAAGCGATGACTCCGCCAGAACTCTCTTTATGAGAGAGCCGCGGTTGTCGCAGAGCGACAACTCACGCAGAGCTCTCTGAGAGCCGCTGTCCCCGCCATGCGACAACTCCGCAAGAGCTCTCTTCCCAGAGCTGCGGTTGTCGCATGGCGAGAACTCTCGCAGGAACTCTCTTACCAGAGCCCCGTTAGTCACCCGAAGGTGTCCAGGTCCTACCATGTGAAGGAGGGGTTGGTGCGTCAGGGTTATACCATGATATAAGTCCCTGACGCTTATAAGACCCGGAGATAGGGACATTTAATGTGAATCCGGCCACCTCGAGGGTAACGTCGGATATGCGACCTCGCCTTTAAGGCATACGCAACATAAATTTATATCTACCCAGCCTATCGAAACAGCTACGAAGGTGGACAGTCCGTAGATGTTGTGAACTCGGACTCGGAAAAACCCCTCGTTCACCATTTAAGGATCATCACAAGGGTAGACCGTCCCGTGCGGGAAGTAACTCGCTTAGCCGCTACCGAATCAGCTTGCGCCGACCCAGGAGCGTTACCAGCGGGGGCCACGAGGAGGCGGAGTTACCAGCTTAGCGCTCGGTCTCTAGCAGGTTGCGGCGACGGTATGGTAGCCGTACTTGCCTGTTAAAACCCTACGATCTCGAATACCTGGGTATTACCTGCGATGGATCGTCAGGGTTGGTTTTGCCTTCGTCTCTCATTAGAGCCTTATTTCTCGTTGCCGAAGTCCGTGCGACTAAGGCATTGCTCTATGGCGTGTTTATACGCCGGACAACTCTTGTCCCTAAGCCCATGGTTGGCTGGTTTGCCTGCTCGCCTGCAATTTATGCAGGTAGGTTTCTCTTGTATTTTTGGGCATACCTTAAACGTATGCCCATCCTTGCCACAGTGCCCGCACGTGTCAGTTAGGGCCTTACAATGTTTCGAGACGTGCCCAAATGCCTGGCATTTAAAGCATCGACTCGCTGCAATAAAATCCTTAATTCCATATGCTTGAAAACCAACGAAAACCCGGTTCCTGCTCAGCAGGATTTTCCGGGTTTCCGGAGATACCTCGGCCACCCAGTTGGTGGTCTCCCAGTCTTTCCTTCCTGTTTTGAAGAGGAGTTTGAACTCCTCTTCAAGTTTTTCCTTCGAATCCAGTTCGAGGTTTTGCATGTGTATTGCCTTTAGGAGTTCCTCCTCTGATGTTTCAGAGGGGACTCCGAATATTATCATTTTTGGTCTCCTCTTGGGGAGGGGACCAATTTCCACTTTTTCTCTGAGTTTCTTGTTGCTAAGGACTTGCTCAAGGTCCTTAGCCGATTCTGTTTCTATTAGGATTCCGTGGTTCCCGAGTTTCCTCAGGTTCCGAATCCTTATCTTTTGCTCTGTCGGATTTATACAATCCGACAGGACTTTCTTTGTCTCGTCGCTGCTCTTTATTTTACTACCCTTTGCAGGGTAGATGGTTGCCGTTGGTCGGGGTTGCTTAATGGTGGTCTTCTTGGCCACCATTCTCGTTGTTTTATTTGCTTTAATTATATCCGAGTAGAGCATTGGCTTGGAGGTCGGGACCTCTTTGCCGCAACTCTTCTCGGACATAAGGCTGTCTAGCTTGCTAGACAGCTCGTTCAATTTTTCCCTTACTGAGATTTCCTCACTTAGGGCTGTTAATTTGGCCTGGAGTTCCCTATTCTCCTTTGCCAGGTTCAGGCTATATTCTGATATTGCCTTGACTTCGTCGCTTTGCTCCTCGACAAGTATGTCGATGAGCTTTTTGCCGTCATTTAGTTGGGTCTCTGTCAGGCCCAGAGACCCGAGGAATTTTCTTAGTCTGCCGAGAGGCGACAAGACTTCTTCGACGACGAGGCCTGGAGGTCTGACCCACCCAGCCTCTCCGTCGTCCTTCTTTTCTTTCTTTTCTATCTTGTGCGACCCCGAGTCGCTGGAAGGGGCAAGCTTGTCCCGCTTCCTCTTTTCTATTTCCTGCCTTGCCTTCATATTTCTCTCCCTTATTCTTTTTTCCTGCTCATGCATGACCTTTGCCAGCACGACATCTACCTCGACTTCGTCCAAGTCCATATCAGAGTGCCAGTCACTCTAATCTGTTAAGTCTTCCCAGGCACTAGCTTCGTCCCTGTGTGTCTGGGTTTTATCTTTCTTCGCCTTCGTCTTCCTTCCTCCTTTCTTTCCTTTCTTTTCTCCTTCCGTCTTCGTTTTATGTTTATTGTGTTTGTCAGAATCCATGTTTGTTCCCACGAGTTGGGACGAAAGACGGTCGCTCCCCGGGTTACGCCCTTTCCGGGGAGAAGGCTTTTACGCTCAGGTTTCGCCTGGTATCCTGAGGTTTGCGCTAATGGTCGATGGACCCACCGACCGCCCGTGTAAACACAGGACCTCTTTCGCCGCGTTCTCAGCTTAGAGGTTAAGGGTTTGTTCAAGGGGTTCGCCTCCCCGTTAGGCCGACCGGTTAAGGTAAGCCCCCCGTTTCTCCCGTTCTGCAACATACCACCAGATGTATCCGGTGGGTCGTCGCGGCAGAGGGGAGTCTTCCGGGTGAGAGCCGCGGTTATCGCGAACGATAACACACGCATGGGCTCCCTGAGAGCCGCGGTCATTGCAAAGCGATGACTCCGCCAGAACTCTCTTAATGAGAGAGCCGCGGTTGTCGCAGAGCGACAACTCACGCAGAGCTCTCTGAGAGCCGCGGTCCCCGCCATGCGACAACTCCGCAAGAGCTCTCTTCCCAGAGCTGCGGTTGTCGCATGGCGAGAACTCTCGCAGGAACTCTCTTACCAGAGCCCCGTTAGTCACCCGAAGGTGTCCAGGTCCTACCACGTGAAGGAGGGGTTGGTGCGTCAGGGTTATACCATGATATAAGTCCCTGACGCTTATAAGACCCACTTCCGGGTGACAGAGGGAATCTCGACAATCCAACGCTGCGGTACGCATAGACCTTCAGGGATACACTACCTAACAATACGGAGCATCATTTACAACCGCCGTTTACCTTAGAAAAATTAACCTTAGACTTAGAAAAATTTCCAGAGTTTTGTCGACGGAGTAGTACATCCGTCCATTATTTTATAATAACTCGGTAAATAATAATTGTAGCGAGTTTGGTGTTATGATATATATTGTTAGAAACCGTCTATATTACAGTGATATCACATCGAAAATCGTCTAGGACCGATACGGAAAAAGTTTCCTTGTCACGTGCTAAGCCTTCCCTGTAGGAGAGCTTGTAACGAGGCCTGAGTAAGGGCGGATTTGTTCGTAATTTCGTCTGAGGAGGAACCAAAACGGAGCAACAAAGGTGAGGTTGATACTGAGGCTTCTTGACAACAACTGGTATTAACAATGTTTATTTGCGTGTAAATAACAATAGCTGACTCTTAAAAACTAACTTAAGATTAAAATCCTTAAACTATTATATACATTTAATTAACTATTTTAGAAGGGGGAACGGGGAACAACTTTCGCGCATAGAATTTAACGCGGGGATCCAATTTGACGGCTTTGCTAAAGTCTGGAACGCTCGCTACTGGGAGAAAAATGGAGTGGCTCGATGGGTGGCGTTGATTGTTCTTCTTCTTCGGTGATGACGTCTTCTTCTGCTCCTTCTCCGGGAGTGGTTTGGAAGAATCAGCTTTTTAAGCTGATTTAACTGGTATCGGCGTCCTCCGCGCCTCGTCTTCTTCATCTTTATTTCGCGAGAGATTATACGCCGGTCATTACAATATTATATTAACATACTTTAGAATGGGGGCAGCGTCTCAGTCTGCGGATAGGATAGAGGATTGGATAGTATAGAGGATAGGATAGGATAGATGATAGGATAGGATTGAGGATAGGATAGGATAGAGGATAGGATAGGATAGAGGATAGGATAGGATAGGATAGTGGATAGGATAGGATAGAGGATAGGATAGGATAGAGGATAGGATAGGATAGAGGATAGGATAGGATAGAGGATAGGATAGAGGATTGGTTAGTATAAAGGATAGGAGAGGATAGAGGATAGGATAGGATTGAGGATAGGATAGGATAGAGGATAGGATAGGGGATTGGATAGGATAGAGGATAGGAGACGATGGAGGATAGGATAGGATAGAGGATAGGATAGGATAGAGGATTGGATAGTATAAAGGATAGGTGAGGATAGAGAATAGGATAGCATTGAGGAGAGGATAGGATAGTGGATAGGATAGGATAGAGCTGACGATAGAGGATAGGATAGGATCGAGGAGAGGATAGGGGATTGGATAGGATAGAGGATAGGAGACGATGGAGGATAGGATAGGATAGAGGATAGGATAGGATAGAGGATAGGATAGGATAGAGGATAGGATAGAGGATTGGTTAGTATAAAGGATAGGAGAGGATAGATGATAGGATAGGATTGAGGATAGGATAGGATAGAGGATAGGATATCGTAACCTCTATCATATTCTATCCTCTATCCTATAATATCATCTATCCTATCCTATACTCTATCCTATCCTATCCTCTATCCTATCGATAGGGGATAGGATAGGGGATTGGATAGGATAGAGGACAGGACACGATAGAGGATAAGATAGGGGATTTGATAGAATAGAGGACAGGAGACGATAGAGAGTAGGATATGATAGAAGATAGGATAGGATAGAGGATAGGATAGGATAGAGGATAGGATAGGGGATTGGATAGGATAAAGGATAGGAGACGATGGGGGATAGGACAGGATGTAGGATTGGATAGGATAGAGGATATGATAGGATAGAGGATAGGGTAGGGGATTGGATAGGATAGAGGATAGGAGACGATGGAGGATAGGATAGGAGAGAGGATAGGATAGGATAGAGGATAGGATAGCAAAGCGGATAGGATAGGATAGGATAGAGGATAGGATAGCAAAGCGGATAGGATAGGATGTAGGATTGGATAGGATAGAGGATAGGATAGGATACAGGATGGGATAGGATAGAGGATAGGATAGGATAGAGGATAGGATAGAGGATAGGATAGGATAGAGGATAGGATAGAGGATAGGATAGAGGATAGGATAGAGGATTGGATAGGATAGAGGATATTATAGGATAGAGGATATGATAGGATAGCGGATAGGATATAATGGAGTATAGGATAGGAATGAGGATAGGATAGAGTTGAGGATAGGATAGGATAGAGGATAGGATAGGATAGAGGATAGGATAGAGGATAGGATAGAGGATAGGATAGGATAGAGGATAGGATAGAGGATAGGATAGAGGATAGGATAGAGGATTGGATAGGATAGAGGATATTATAGGATAGAGGATATGATAGGATAGCGGATAGGATATAATGGAGTATAGGATAGGAATGAGGATAGGATAGAGTTGAGGATAGGATAGGATAGAGGATAGGATAGGATAGAGGGTAGGTTAGGATAGAGTATAGGATAGGATAGAGGATAGGATAGGATAGAGGATAGGATAGAGGATAGGATAGAGGATAGGATAGGATAGAGGATAGGATAGAGGATAGGATAGAGGATAGGATAGAGGATTGGATAGGATAGAGGATATTATAGGATAGAGGATATGATAGGATAGCGGATAGGATATAATGGAGTATAGGATAGGAATGAGGATAGGATAGAGTTGAGGATAGGATAGGATAGCGGATAGGATAGGATAGAGGGTAGGTTAGGATAGAGTATAGGATAGGATAGAGGATAGGATAGGAAAGAGGATAGGATAGGATAGAGGATAGGTTAGGATAGAGGATTGGATAGTATAAAGGATAGGTGAGGATAGAGAATAGGATAGCATTGAGGATAGGATAGGATAGTGGATAGGATAGGATAGAGCAGACGATAGAGGATAGGATAGGATAGAGGATAGGGTAGGAGATTGGATAGGATAGAGGATACGATAGGGTAGATGATATCATAGGCAAGAGGATAGGATATGATAGAGGATACGATATTATAGAGGATAGGATAGGATAGAGAATAGGATAGGATAGAGGATAGGTTAGGATAGAGTATAGGATAGGATAGAGGATAGGATAGCATAGAGGATAGGATAGGATAGAGGATAGGATAGGATAGGATAGAGGATAGGATAGGATAGAGGATAGGATAGGATAGGATAGTGGATAGGATAGGATAGTGGATAGGATAGGATAGAGGGTAGGATAGGATAGAGGATAGGATAGGATAGAGGATAGGATAGGATAGAGGATAGGATAGAGGATTGGTTAGTATAAAGGATAGGAGAGGATTGAGGATAGGATAGGATAGAGGATAGGATAGGGGATTGGATAGGATAGAGGATAGGAGACGATGGAGGATAGGATAGGATAGAGGATAGGATAGGATAGAGGATTGGATAGTATAAAGGATAGGTGAGGATAGAGAATAGGATAGCATTGAGGAGAGGATAGGATAGTGGATAGGATAGGATAGAGCAGACGATAGAGGATAGGATAGGATCGAGGAGAGGATAGGGGATTGGATAGGATAGAGGATAGGAGACGATGGAGGATAGGATAGGATAGAGGATAGGATAGGATAGAGGATAGGATAGAGGATTGGTTAGTATAAAGGATAGGAGAGGATAGAGGATAGGATAGGATTGAGGATAGGATAGGATAGAGGATAGGATATCGTAACCTCTATCATATTCTATCCTCTATCCTATAATATCATCTATCCTATCCTATACTCTATCCTATCCTATCCTCTATCCTATCGATAGGGGATAGGATAGGGGATTGGATAGGATAGAGGACAGGACACGATAGAGGATAAGATAGGGGATTTGATAGAATAGAGGACAGGAGACGATAGAGAGTAGGATATGATAGAGGATAGGATAGGATAGAGGATAGGATAGGATAGAGGATAGGATAGGGGATTGGATAGGATAAAGGATAGGAGACGATGGGGGATAGGACAGGATGTAGGATTGGATAGGATAGAGGATATGATAGGATAGAGGATAGGGTAGGGGATTGGATAGGATAGAGGATAGGAGACGATGGAGGATAGGATAGGAGAGAGGATAGGATAGGATAGAGGATAGGATAGCAAAGCGGATAGGATAGGATAGGATAGAGGATAGGATAGCAAAGCGGATAGGATAGGATGTAGGATGGGGACCGAGGGGATATGGGCTTAGTAGTGGTGACTCGGATCCACTACTAGGTATACCACAGTGGTGGTGGTCATATCCCTAAAATCCTCTACGCTCCACCTCCTCGTGGTGGTCCCTGGGAACACACACAGTTGTGTGTTGCTAACGGAGCGAGGGGTATTCCGCGGGAAGTAGTCCTAATGATGTGTGAGGCGATGCCGGCGGGATCTTCGGATCCTGGCAGGGCCTCCCTTGCCGGTAAGGTTCACACGGAGGGATGAAAAACCGCGGAATGGGTCCTGCGATAACGACCGGGGAGGTCGCCGCAGGGCCCTTGCCGTAATCCGGTGGTCATGTTTTACCGGAACGGTGGTCTTGCCTTAACCGGCCGGGCCGCGAGGATGATAACCTCTATAAAAAATCCCCAACCCTAAGCTTGGTGCGCGGTGAGAGGGTACGCCCTTGTTACAGGGCGTGGCTGGTCGGGTACATCAGCCACTAGCGCACCAACGTCTGGATACCTGGCGAACTCCAGCGGAAATTAGCCTTACCCGGGCAAGGAGGCTCTGCCCGGGCGGACGTGTTTTTTCCTGCCAATCTCGTGGGACCAGAAATGGAAACAAATAATGAAAAAAATCTCGATGTTGTGGGGGAGGCTGCCGATACGGCAGCAGCGACGGTGGGGGAAGAGACGGCAGCGGTCACTGCCGGGGAGGGGATGGCAGCGGTTACTGCCGGGGAGGACGCGGTCGTGGTCATCGCGGACGAGGACTCGGATGGGGATGAAACAATCATCTCCATCTCGAGCTCCGTCGGCTCGATCGTGACGCGCGGAGGCGCGGAGAAGCGGGGCGCGACATCTGGGGTCTCTGACCCCAAGCGTGCCCGGTTAGAGGGGGGGCAGCACACCCGCGGCGGGTCGGTGTCGCGGACGGACCCCGGGGAGGGCTCGTCGGGGACGCCCATCATGGATCTGGCCCTCGGCGGCCGCGCCGAGAGGAGTCAGAAGAGGAGGGTCGGTGACCTCATCGAGCTGGGTGGGAGGATGCCGACAGCGCAGCTAGTAGGGGAGGTGGAGGAGGCGATGTTGAGGGTGGAGAGAGTCTCCACCGTCTCAAAGGGCCTCAAGGGGGACCTGGCTAAAGACTTGCGGGATTGTTCTGCAGTCGCCAGGGCCCACTGCACCACCTTGATGCAGCGGTGCTTTACCGGGATGGCGTGGCAGGGGAGCCAGGAGGTGGCCCGTCTCCGCGAGCAGAACGCGGCCCTCGCGAAGGAGGCGGGTGACCTCCGGTCGAGGCTCCGGTCAATGGAGGCCGGGCGGCGGGCGAACACCGACAGCGGTCGCCAGGCGGGACATGCGCCAATAGGGGAAGCGCCCCCCGCCACCTCGACAGCGGGGGTCCGTACGCGGGGGACGGAGGCGATGGGGTCGTCGGGGGAGGGAGTGGGAGTTTTGGACTCCGAAGCCCTGCTTCTCCGGGTCGGCGCGCTGATAACGGCCAGGAACCGGGAGCTAGAGGCCCGGATGGAGGAGCGGTTCCGGACGATTCTGGCCGGGTTGGCCCCGGCCCTCCGGGCGGAGGGTAAAGCGGCGCGCGAGGCGACACCGGTGGCTTCTCTGCCGGCGACGTCTGTCACCAAGGGGACTGGACCGGTGGTCGTGTCCAACGTGAGGGTGGTGCCCCCCGTTGTCATTCCGCCACCGGTCGTCCCGGCCTCGTGGATGGAGGTGACGAGCAAGGCGGCGAAGAGGGCCAAGAAGAAGATGGCCGCGGAGGAGGCTGCGGCGAGAGCAGTCGCGGCCGAGGCAGCTGCCGCCGCTTCACGGCTGCAGGCTGCGAGGGAGCCGAGGGCGGCGGGCGGCGCACGAGTGCAGGGCGGCGCGAGCGCGGCGAAGCCCGCCGCCGGGAGGGACGGTGGCCTGGGACGCACCCCCAGAACCGGAGCAGTGGCCATCACCATCCCCGAGAGCTGCAAGCTCACTTATTCGGAGGTGATGGCCAGGGCAAAAGAGAGGGTGGACCTCAAGGCTATCGGGATCGAGTCGGGGGTGCTTCCCAGGCGGTCGAAAACCGGCGGGATCCTCCTGGAGGTCAGGGGCACGGGGTGCCAGGAGAAGGCACGGGCCCTCTCCGGGAGGATCGCCGAGGCGCTTGGGGGGACCGGGGTTAAGGTCTCCCAGGCGGTCAAGCGCGGCGAGGTGCGCGTGGCGGGCCTGGACGACTCGGTGTCGTCCGGGGACGTAGCGGTGGCGCTGGCGGCGGCGGGGGGGTGCTCCGCGGCGGAGTTCCGGGTCGGCGAGATCCGCAGACCCGCCTCGGAGCAGGCGCTGGGCTTCTGTTGGGCCCAGGGCCCCCTCGCGGCCGTCAAGAAAGTGGTGGCGGGAGGCCGGCTGCTGGTCGGCTGGTCCTCGGCCCGCGTCGAGGCGCTGAGGGAGCGGCCCCTCCAATGCTTCCGTTGCTTGGAGACGGGGCACACGCGGGCGACATGCAAGAGCGCGGTCGACAGAGGCGCGTTGTGCTACCGCTGCGGGGCGGCGGAGCAACGGGCTTCGGCCTGCAAGGCCGCCCCCAGGTGTCCGCTCTGCGCGGACCTGGGGAGACCATCGGGCCATAGATTCGGGGCCAAAGCGTGTGCCCCGGCTCCCAAGAGGGGCCGCGCGGCGACGAAAGAGAAGGGCGCGTCTGGGGCTGCATCCGCGCAGCGGCCGCAGACGGCGCCGGGGGCCCGGCCCTCCCAGGGAGGGGACTCTGCAGAGCCCATGTTAGAGTAGGTACTTTTAATCCTACTCCGGTTCTGCAGGCGAACCTCAACCACTCGCGCGCGGCACAGGACCTGTTTGTCCAAGCCGTGCGCGAGTGGGGGGCTGGGCTGGCAGTTGCGGCGGAGCCGTACGCAATCCCCGAACACCCCTTCTGGGTGGGGGACGAGATCGGCTCCGTAGTAATAGTGGCGGGAAGCCGCCCCGGGTCCCCGTCGGTCTCCCTTCTGGAGCGGGGCGAGGGATTCGTGGCGGTGCAATGGGGGGACATCGCGGTTGTCGGGATCTACATCTCGCCGAGCTGTGGCCTCGATCAATTTCGGGGGTTCCTGGGTGGGCTGAACAGCTGCATCGCGCTGTGCAGCGCCCGCCCGGTTCTCGTTTTGGGAGACTTCAATGCCCACGCGGTATCGTGGGGGAGTCCCAGGACGACCACTAGGGGTAGCGAGGTGTTAACCTGGGCGGCCGGCCTGGATCTCCGGTTGATTAACCGGGGATCCACGCCGACGTGCGTGCGTCCGCAGGGGGTCTCGATTGTCGACCTGACATGGGGGACTCCCTCGGCCGTGCGCCGGGTGTCGGGATGGAGGGTGGCCGAGGAGATAGAGATTGCGTCAGACCATACGCCCATCGTCATGGACGTGTGGCCCACCCTCCACGCGCGGGATTCCCGGCCGGGCCGGGGGGACCGACGGCCGCGATGGGCCTTGAAGCGGCTGGACGCGGACGCGTTCGGGGCCGCGGTAGCCGCGGCGACATGGACGGGGCCGGCCCTGTCCGAGCTGGCGCCTGCGCAAGGGGCGAGGCGGCTGCGGGAGGTAATGACGGCGGTGTGCGACACCGCCATGCCCCGCAGCCGGTTCGCCCCCAGGAGGGCGGCGTACTGGTGGTCCGCCGGCATTGCGGAGCTCCGGCGTGCCTGCAATGCCGCGCGGCGTCGGTACGGCCAAGCGCGTAGGAGGCGCGACGACGAGGAGGCGAGGGCGAGGCTCGGCGGGGAGTACCGAGCCGCGCTCGGGGTTCTCCGCAGGGCTATCGCGCGGGCCAAGGCCGACGCGTGGTCGGAGCTCGTCGGCATGGTGGACTCCGATCCATGGGGGCGCCCGTACAAGCTTGTCATGAACAAGCTGCGCGCGTGGGCGCCTCCGGTGACGGAGTCGATGGACCTCCACCTGCTCGAGGGAGTGGTGGCGTCCCTCTTCCCGCGAGAGGGGGGACAACTGCGCCGCTCCCATTGGGAACAGGAGCCTCTCTCCTTGTCCGCAGAGTGGGAGGTGTCGGCCGGCGAGCTGGGTGAGGCGATGGCCAGGGCGCGGCGGGTGGGCCGCAAGGCCCCGGGCACGGACGGGTTGCCGGGCCGCGCGTTGGTCTTGGCCCTGGAGGGGGGACTCGCCGCCGAACTCCGGCAGCTGTATAACGGCTGTCTGAGGGAGGGGGTGTTCCCCACGGAGTGGAAGTCGGGCAGGTTGGTCCTCCTTCCGAAGGGGGGCAAGTCCCGGGACTCGCCCTCAGGGTACCGGCCAATTTGTCTGCTGGACGAGGCGGGGAAGTTGTTCGAGCGCGTACTCGTTGGACGCCTCGTCCGGCACCTGTCGGCGGGAGGGGTCCCCGATCTGAGCGGGGTTCAATTCGGCTTCCGGGAGGGTCTCTCCACCGTCGACGCTATTCGGCGGGTGAGGGCTCTCTCGGAGGCCTGTACGAGGGGGGGCGGTGTTGCGTTGGCGATATCCTTGGATATCGCTAACGCGTTCAACACCGTCCCCTGGGATCGGATAATGGAGGCCCTGGTCTTCCACCGGGTGCCTCTGTATCTCAGAAGGGTGATCGGGAGCTATCTCTCCGACAGGGGTATAGAGTATCCCGGCCGGTACGGGATGGTGCGCAGGGGCGTCGTACGCGGGGTTCCGCAGGGCTCGGTGTTGGGCCCGTTGCTGTGGAATCTTGCGTACGATCGCGTCCTGCGGGAGGAGATGCCTCCCGGGGTCAGCCTGACGTGTTACGCCGACGACACGCTGGTATTGGCCACCGGGAGGTATGCGAAGGAGGCCATCTGCCTGGCGGAGCGCGGCGCGTGGCGCGCGGTGCGCGCGATCCGGTCGCTGGGCCTAGAGGTGTCCGTCGAGAAAACCAGGGCCATGTGGTTTCTCCGCTCGGCCCGGTTGGCGGCGCCTCCCCAGTGCTGGATCTGCGTGGGGGAGGGGATGGTCAAGGTCGGGTCCCAGATACGGTACCTGGGACTCGAGCTTGACGGCCGGTGGCGTTTTGACCGCCACCTTGAGTCGCTGGCGCCCCGGGCGGAGAGGGCGACCGCTGCGCTCGGTCGCCTTCTCCCGAATCTCGGGGGGCCCTGTGGACGGGTGCGTCGTCTGTTCGCGGTGGTGGTGCGAGTTTTGGTCCTGTACGGAGCCCCTGTATGGGCGCACGATGTCTTGGCTAGGGGGCGCAGTGGCGGCACACGGTCGCTGCTGCGTCGCATCGAGCGCAGGCTGGCCATAGGCATCGTGCGGGGGTACCGCACCATTTCATACGCGACGGCGATGGTGATGTCGGGGCTGATCCCCCTCGAGCTGGAGGCCCGCGTGTTGGCGGATGTGCATACGCACTCCAGGGAACTCCGGCTCCGGGGGGTGGCCCCGGACCAGGCGCGGCTCATGGTGGATGAGCTCAGGCGACATGCTCGGCGGCACGCAGCCCGGGAGTGGCGCGATAGCCTTCCCGGGACGAGGGAGGGCGAGAGGCGGGCCGTTCGGGCCATCCTCCCGGTGTTCGATCAATGGAACAGGGGATGGATGGGGCATAGGGTCTCCTACCGTGTGACGCAGGTGATGAGCGGGCACGGGTGCTTCGGCGACTACCTGTGTCGCATCGGGAGGGAGACCGAGGAGGCGTGTCACCACTGCGGCGAGCCGCGGGACACGCCGCAACACACTCTGGAGGAGTGTCCGGCATGGGGGGGAGAGCGCCGTGCCCTGCGGCGCGCGGTGGGCCACGACCTCTCGCTCCCGGCTGTCGTCGCTGCGGCAGCCGGTGGCGAAGAGGCGTGTAGGGGGTTCGCTTCCTTCTGCGAGCGGGTTATGCTGCGGAAGGAGGCTGCGGAACGGGATCGGGAGCGTAATCACGATCCCGGCCGAAGGGGGGGGGAGGCGGCGCAGGGTACGCCCCGGGGGCGTACCCCCGTTGTGACGCCTCTGACGCGAGCGGGGACGCCCTTGATGATCTCGAGGCGGGGGATCGGATATCCCCTTACACTCGGTCACCAGCGGCGTCCCCGGAGGCCGCCGGGCATCTCGGGCGGGGGCTCGGATGCTCATCGGGCGGCCTAACAGGGGGGGAGGGCGCCACGTCGTCCGTTGCGTGGTGCCTTCGGATAGAGTAGGTACGGGAGGGGGCCGCGTCACCCCCCCCCGGGTGGTATGCTAAGGCGGGGGCACACCGGATTGACATGCGCGCGCAGAGCACGGGTGCCCCCAGGAGTCTAGGGACGGACGGGGAGGAGTTAGTGGGTATACTCGGCGTTGCACCAACCAGCCGAGGAGTCCCACATAACCCGGACCACCCCCCCACCCGGGGGGGTTCGGGTATCCGTAACGAGATTACCTCCTCGAAAAAAAAAAAAAAAAAAAAATAGGATAGGATAGCGGATAGGATAGGATGGAGTATCGTATAGGGGATTGGATAGGATAGAGGATAGGATAGGATAGAGCATAGGATAGGATGGAGTATAGGATAGGGGATTGGATAGGATAGAGGATAGGATAGGATAGCGGATAGGATAGGATGGAGTATAGGATAGGATTGAGGATAGGATAGAGTTGAGAATAGGTTAGGATAGAGGATATGATAGGATAGAGGATACGATAGAGGATTGGATAGTATAAAGGAGAGGATATTATTGAGGATAGGATAGGACAGAGGATAGGATAGGTTTGATGATAGGATAGTGGATAGGATAGGGGATTGGATAGGATAGAGGATAGGATAGGATAGAGGATAGGTTCGGATAGATGATAGGATAGGGGATTGAATAGAATAGAGGATAGGATAGGGTAGAGGATAGGATACGATAGAGGATAGTATAGGATAGAGGATAGGATAGGATAGAGAATAGTATAGGATAGATGATATTATAGGATAGAGGATAGGATAGGATAGAGGATAGGATCCGATAGAGAATAGTATAGGATAGATGATATTATAGGATAGAGGATAGGGTAGGGTAGAGGATAGGAACGGATAGAGGATAGGATAGGGGATTGGATAGGATAGAGGATAGGATAGGATAGAGGATAGGATAGGGAAGAGGATTGGATAGAGAATAGTATAGGATAGATGATATTATAGGATAGAGGATAGGATAGGATACAGGATAGGATAGGATAGTGGATAGGAGAGGATTCAGGATAGGATAGAGGATAGGATATAGGATACGATAGAGGATAGGATAGAAGATTGGATAGGATAGAGGATAGGATAGAAGATTGGATAGGATAGAGGATAGGATAGGATAGCGTATAGGATAGGATGGAGTATAGGATAGGATTGAGGATACGATAGGGTTCAGGATAGGTTAGGATAGAGGATAGGATACGATAGAGGATATTATAGGATAGAGGATAGGATACGATAGAGAATAGTATAGGATAGATGATATTATAGGATAGAGGATAGGATAGGATAGAGGATTGGATACGATAGAGGATAGTATAGGATAGAGGATAGGATAGGATAGAGAATAGTATAGGATAAATGATATTATAGGATAGAGGATAGGATAGGGTAGAGGATAGGATAGAGAATAGGATAGGATGGAGGATAGGATAGGATAGAGGATAGGATAGGATAGAGGATTGAATAGGATAGAGGATATTATAGGATATAGGATAGGATAGGATACTTGATAGGATAGGATAGAGGATAGGAGAGGATTCAGGATAGGATAGGATTGAGGATAGGATAGGATAGTGGATAGGATAGGATAGATGATATTATAGGATAGAGGATAGTATAGGATAGAGGATAGGTTCGGATAGATGATAGGATAGGGGATTGGATAGAATAGAGGATAGGATAGGATAGAGGATAGGATACGATAAAGGATAGTATAGGATAGAGGATAGGATAGGATAGAGAATAATATAGAATAGAAGATATTATTGGATAGAGGATAGGATAGGATAGAGGATAGGATAGAGGATAGGATAGAGGATAGGATAGAAGATTGGATAGGATAGAGGATAGGATAGAAGATTGGATAGGATAGAGGATAGGATAGGATAGCGGATAGGATAGGATGGAGTATAGGATAGGATTGAGGATACGATAGGGTTCAGGATAGGTTAGGATAGAGGATAGGATACGATAGAGGATATTATAGGATAGAGGATAGGATACGATAGAGAATAGTATAGGATAGATGATATTATAGGATAGAGGATAGGATAGGATAGAGGATAGGTTCGGATAGATGATAGAATAGGGGATTGGATAGAATAGAGGATAGGATAGGATAGAGGATAGGATACGATAGAGGATAATATAGGATAGAGGATAGGATAGGATAGAGAATAGTATAGGATAGATGATATTATAGGATAGAGGATATTATAGGATAGAGGATAGGATAGGATAGAGGATAGGATAGAGGATTGGGTAGTATAGAGGAGAGGATAGGATAGAGGATAGGATGGGGGATTGGATAGGATAGGATAGAGGATAGGATAGGGTAGAGGATAGGATAGGATAGTGGATAGGATAGGATAGAGCAGACGATAGAGAATAGGATAGAGAATAGGAAAGGATAGATGAGAGTATAGGATGGAGGATAGGATAGGGTAGAGGATAGGATAGACAATAGGATAGGATAGAGGATAGGATAGGATAGAGGATAGGATCGTATAAAGGGTAGGATGGGGGATTGGATAGGATAGAGTTTAGGATAGCATAGAGGATAGGATAGGGTAGAGGATAGGATAGGATAGGAGGATAGGATAGGATACAGGATAGGACAGGGTAGAGTATAGGATACAGAATAGGATAGGATAGAGGATAGGATAGGATAGAGGATAGGATCGGATAGAGGATAGGATACGATAGAGGATAGTATAGGATAGAGGATAGGATAGGATAGAGAATAGTATAGGATAGATGATATTATAGGATAGAGGATAGGATAGGATAGAGGATAGGATCGTATAGAGGATAGGATAGGATAGAGGATAGGATCGTATAGAGGATAGGATAGGTAATTGGATAGGATAGAGGATAGGATAGAATAGAGGATAGGATAGAGAATAGGATAGGATAGAGTATAGGATGTGATAGAGGATAGCATCGGATAGAGGATAGGATAGGGGATTGGATAGTATAGAGGATATAATAGGATAGAGGATAGGATAGGATAGAGGATCGGATAGGATAGAGGATAGGATAGGATAGAGGATAGGATAGAGGATAGGATAGAGGATAGGATAGAGGATGGGATAGAAGATTGGATAGGATAGGGGGTTGGATAGAATAGAGGATAGGATAGGATAGAGGATAGCATACGATACACGATAGTGTAGGATAGAGGATAGGATAGGATAGAGAATAGGATATGGCAGAGAATAGGATACAGAATAGGATAGGATAGAGGATAGGATAGGATAGAGGATAGGATCGTATAGAGGATAGGATGGGGGATTGGATAGGATAGAGGATAGGATAGGATAGAGGATAGGATAGGATAGAGGATAGGATAGGATAGAGGATAGGATAGGATAGAGGATAGGATAGGATAGAGGATAGGATAGGATAGAGTATAGGATAGGATAGAGCATAGGATAGGATAGAGTATAGAATAGGATAGAGTATAGAATAGGAAAGAACATAGGATAGGATAGGATTGAGGATAGGATAGGATAGAGGATAGGACAGGATAGGGGATTGGATAGGATAGAGGACAGGAGACGATAGAAGATAGGATAGGGGATTGGATAGGATAGAGGATAGGATAGGATAGAGGATAGGATAGGATAGAGGATAGGATAGGATAGAGTATAGGAGAGGATAGAGGATAGGATAGAGGATTGGTTAGTATAAAGGATAGGAGAGGATAGAGGATATGATAGGATTGAGGATAGGATAGGATAGAGGATAGGATATGATAGAGGATAGGATAGGATAGAGGATAGGATAGGATAGAGGATAGGATAGGATAGAGGATAGGATAGGATAGAGGATAGGATAGGATAGAGGATAGGATAGGATAGAGGATAGGATAGGATAGAGGATAGGATAGGATAGAGGATAGGATAGGATAGAGTATAGAATAGGAAAGAGCATAGGATAGGATAGGATTGAGGATAGGATAGGATAGAGGATAGGATAGGATAGAGGATATGCTAGGATAGAGGATAGGATAGGATAGAGGATAGGATAGGATAGAGGATAGGATAGGATAGAGGATAGGATAGGATAGAGGATAGGATAGGATAGAGGATAGGATAGGATAGAGGATAGGATAGGATAGAGGATAGGATAGGATAGAGGATAGGATAGGATAGAGGATAGGATAGGATAGAGGATAGGATAGGATAGAGTATAGAATAGGAAAGAGCATAGGATAGGATAGGATTGAGGATAGGATAGGATAGAGGATAGGATAGGATAGAGGATAGGTTGGGGATTGGATAGGATAGAGGACAGGAGACGATAGAAGATACGATAGGGGATTGGATAGGATAGAGGGCAGGTGACGATAGAGGATAAGTTAGGGGATTTGCTAGGATAGAGGACAGGGGACGAAAGAGATTGGATAGGATAGATGATATTATAGGATAGAGGATAGGATGGGAGGGTTCCGTGGGTGAGCGCGTTAGTCGATCGGCTACCACCAGTGAGGTCGCGGGTTCGATTCCCGGCGGCGGTGCCCTCGTTTTTCCCGAGATCCTACAATTGGTGTCAGAAGTGGGATTGGGGGAACACCGATCGCCGCACGATGGCGCTGTGAGTTTCTAAGTTGTTACGACGAGTTGTGTTTGGTGGCTCTGTGTATGGCCACAGCACAAAAAAGACGATGAGACGACGCTGTGACGGACATTCGAGGGCGAATGTCGTCGCAGGATGGCCGAGTGTGGGATCAGGACCCCCAGAACAAAAAGTATGTGGGAGATCGGGAAGAACGGGAGGGTTCCGTGGGTGAGCGCGTTAGTCGATCGGCTACCACCAGTGAGGTCGCGGGTTCGATTCCCGGCGGCGGTGCCCTCGTTTTTGGCCCGGACGGGGTGCCGGGCCGCGCGTTGGTCTTGGCCCTGGAGGGGGGACTCGCCGCCGAACTCCGGCAGCTGTATAACGGCTGTCTGAGGGAGGGGGTGTTCCCCACGGAGTGGAAGTCGGGCAGGTTGGTCCTCCTTCCGAAGGGGGGCAAGTCCCGGGACTCGCCCTCAGGGTACCGGCCAATTTGTCTGCTGGACGAGGCGGGGAAGTTGTTCGAGCGCGTACTCGTTGGACGCCTCGTCCGGCACCTGTCGGCGGGAGGGGTCCCCGATCTGAGCGGGGTTCAATTCGGCTTCCGGGAGGGTCTCTCCACCGTCGACGCTATTCGGCGGGTGAGGGCTCTCTCGGAGGCCTGTACGAGGGGGGGCGGTGTTGCGTTGGCGATATCCTTGGATATCGCTAACGCGTTCAACACCGTCCCCTGGGATCGGATAATGGAGGCCCTGGTCTTCCACCGGGTGCCTCTGTATCTCAGAAGGGTGATCGGGAGCTATCTCTCCGACAGGGGTATAGAGTATCCCGGCCGGTACGGGATGGTGCGCAGGGGCGTCGTGCGCGGGGTTCCGCAGGGCTCGGTGTTGGGCCCGTTGCTGTGGAATCTTGCGTACGATCGCGTCCTGCGGGAGGAGATGCCTCCCGGGGTCAGCCTGACGTGTTACGCCGACGACACGCTGGTATTGGCCACCGGGAGGTATGCGAAGGAGGCCATCTGCCTGGCGGAGCGCGGCGCGTGGCGCGCGGTGCGCGCGATCCGGTCGCTGGGCCTAGAGGTGTCCGTCGAGAAAACCAGGGCCATGTGGTTTCTCCGCTCGGCCCGGTTGGCGGCGCCTCCCCAGTGCTGGATCTGCGTGGGGGAGGGGATGGTCAAGGTCGGGTCCCAGATGCGGTACCTGGGACTCGAGCTTGACGGCCGGTGGCGTTTTGACCGCCACCTTGAGTCGCTGGCGCCCCGGGCGGAGAGGGCGACCGCTGCGCTCGGTCGCCTTCTCCCGAATCTCGGGGGACCCTGTGGACGGGTGCGTCGTCTGTTCGCGGTGGTGGTGCGAGTTTTGGTCCTGTACGGAGCCCCTGTATGGGCGCGCGATGTCTTGGCTAGGGGGCGCAGTGGCGGCACACGGTCGCTGCTGCGTCGCATCGAGCGCAGGCTGGCCATAGGCATCGTGCGGGGGTACCGCACCATTTCATACGCGACGGCGATGGTGATGTCGGGGCTGATCCCCCTCGAGCTGGAGGCCCGCGTGTTGGCGGATGTGCATACGCACTCCAGGGAACTCCGGCTCCGGGGGGTGGCCCCGGATCAGGCGCGGCTCATGGTGGATGAGCTCAGGCGACATGCTCGGCGGCACGCAGCCCGGGAGTGGCGCGGTAGCCTTCCCGGGACGAGGGAGGGCGAGAGGCGGGCCGTTCGGGCCATCCTCCCGGTGTTCGATCAATGGAACAGGGGATGGATGGGGCATAGGGTCTCCTACCGTGTGACGCAGGTGATGAGCGGGCACGGGTGCTTCGGCGACTACCTGTGTCGCATCGGGAGGGAGACCGAGGAGGCGTGTCACCACTGCGGCGAGCCGCGGGACACGGCGCAACACACTCTGGAGGAGTGTCCGGCATGGGGGGGAGAGCGCCGTGCCCTGCGGCGCGCGGTGGGCCACGACCTCTCGCTCCCGGCTGTCGTCGCTGCGGCAGCCGGTGGCGAGGAGGCGTGGAGGGGGTTCGCTTCCTTCTGCGAGCGGGTTATGCTGCGGAAGGAGGCTGCGGAACGGGATCGGGAGCGTAATCACGATCCCGGCCGAAGGGGGTGGAGGCGGCGCAGGGTACGCCCCTGGGGCGTACCCCCGTTGCGACGCCTCTGACGCGAGCGGGGACGCCCTTGATGATCTCGAGGCGGGGGATCGGATATCCCCTTACACTCGGTCACCAACGGCGTCCCCGGAGGCCGCCGGGCATCTCGGGCGGGGGCCCGGATGCTCATCGGGCGGCCTAACAGGGGGGGAAGGCGCCACGTCGTCCGTTGCGTGGTGCCTTCGGATAGAGTAGGTACGGGAGGGGGCCGCGTCGCCCCCCCCCCCGGGTGGTATGCTAAGGCGGGGGCACACCGGATTGACATGCGCGCGCAGAGCACGGGTGCCCCCAGGAGTCTAGGGACGGACGGGGAGGAGTTAGTGGGTATACTCGGCGTTGCACCAACCAGCCGAAGAGTCCCACATAACCCGGACCATCCCCCCCCGGGGGGGTTCGGGTATCCGTAACGAGATTACCTCCTCGAAAAAAAAAAAATAGGATAGAGGATAGGATAGGATAGAGAATAGGTTGGGGATTGTATAGGATAGAGGACAGGAGACGATAGAAGATAAGATAGGGGATTGGATAGGATAGAGGGCAGGTGACGATAGAGGATAAGATAGGGGATTTGCTAGGATAGAGGACAGGGGACGATAGAGATTGGATAGGATAGAGGATAGGATAGGATAGATGATATTATAGGATAGAGGATAGAATATGATAGAGGTTACGATATTATAGAGGATACGATAGGATAGAGGATAGGATAGGGTATGGGATAGGATAGAGGACAGGACACGATAGAGGATAAGATAGGGGATTTGATAGAATAGAGGACAGGAGACGATAGAGAATAGGATATGATAGAGGATAGGATAGGATAGAGGATAGGATAGGATAGAGGATAGGATAGGATAGAGGATAGGATAGGATAGAGGATAGGAGAGGATAGAGGATAGGATAGGGTAGAGCAGACGATAGAGGATAGGATAGGATAGAGGATAGGATAGGATAGAGGATAGGTTAGGATAGTGTATAGGATAGGATAGAGGATAGGATAGCATAGAGGATAGGATAGCGTTGAGGATATGATAGGATAGAGGATAGGATAGGATAGAGGATAGGTTAGGATAGAGGATAGGATAGGATAGAGGATAGGATAGGATAGAGGATAGGATAGGATAGAGGATAGGATAGGATAGAGGATAGGATAGGATAGAGGACAGGATAGGATAGAGGATTGGATAGGATAGAGGATAGGAGACGATAGAGGATAGGATAGGATAGAGGATAGGATAGGATAGAGGATAGGATAGGATAGAGGATAGGATAGAGGATAGGATAGAGGATATGATAGGATAGCGGATAGGATATAATGGAGTATAGGATAGGAATGAGGATAGGATAGGGTTCAGGATAGGATAGGATAGAGGATAGGATAAGATAGAGGATAGGTTAGGATAGAGGATAGGATAGGATAGGATAGAGGATAGGATAGGATAGAGGATAGGAGAGGATAGAGGATAGGATAGGATAGAGGATAGGATAGAGGATAGGATAGGATAGAGGATAGGATAGGATAGAGGAAAGGATAGGATAGAGGATAGGATAGAGGATTGGTTAGTATAAAGGATAGGAGAGGATAGAGGATAGGATAGGATAGAGGATAGGATAGGATAGAGGATAGGATAGGATAGAGGAAAGGATAGGATAGAGGATAGGATAGAGGATTGGTTAGTATTAAGGATAGGATAGAGGATTGGTTAGTATTAAGGATAGGATAGAATAGAGGATAGGATAGGATAGAGGATAGGATAGGATAGAGGATAGGATAGGATAGAGGATAGGATAGGATAGAGGATAGGATAGGATAGAAGATAGGATAGGATAGGATAGAGGATGGGATAGGGTAGAGGATAGGATAGGATAGAGGATAGGATAGGATAGAGGATAGGATAGGATAGAGGATAGGATAGGATAGAGGATAGGATAGGATAGAGGATAGGATAGGATAGAGGATAGGATAGGATAGAGGATAGGATAGGATAAAGGATAGGATAGAGGATTGGTTAGTATAAAGGATAGGAGAGGATAGAGGATAGGATAGGATTGAGGGTAGGATAGAGGATAGGATAGGATAGAGGATAGGATAGTATAAAGGATAGGTGAGGATAGAGAATAGGATAGCATTGAGGATAGGATAGGATAGTGGATAGGATAGGATAGAGCAGACGATAGAGGATAGGATAGGATAGAGGATAGGGTAGGAGATTGGATAGGATAGAGGATACGATAGGGTAGATGATATCATAGGCAAGAGGATATTATATGATAGAGGATACGATATTATAGAGGATAGGATAGGATAGAGGATAGAGGATAGGATAGGATAGGATAGGATAGAGGATAGGATAGGATAGAGGATAGGATAGGATAGAGGATAGGATAGGATAGAGGATAGGATAGGATAGAGGACAGGATAGGATAGAGGATAGGATAGGATAGCGGATAGTATAGGATAGAGGATAGGATAGGATAGAGGATAGGATAGGATAGAGAATAGAATAGGATAGAGGATAGGAGAGGATAGAGGATAGGATAGGATAGAGGATATGATAGGATAGCGGATAGGATATAATGGAGTATAGGTTAGGAATGAGGATAGGATAGGGTTCAGGATAGGATAGGATAGAGAATAGGATAGGATAGAGGATAGGTTAGGATAGAGTATAGGATAGGATAGAGGATAGGATAGGATAGAGGATAGGATAGGATAGAGGATAGGATAGGATACAGGATAGGATAGCATAGAGGACAGGGTAGGATAGAGGATAGGATAGGATAGCGGATAGTATAGGATAGAGGATAGGATAGGATAGAGGATAGGATAGGATAGAGAATAGAATAGGATAGAGGATAGGAGAGGATAGAGGATAGGATAGGATAGAGGATATGATAGGATAGCGGATAGGATATAATGGAGTATAGGTTAGGAATGAGGATAGGATAGGGTTCAGGATAGGATAGGATAGAGAATAGGATAGGATAGAGGATAGGTTAGGATAGAGTATAGGATAGGATAGAGGATAGGATAGGATAGCGGATAGTATAGGATAGAGGATAGGATAGGATAGAGGATAGGATAGGATGGAGAATAGAATAGGATAGAGGATAGGAGAGGATAGAGGATAGGATAGGATAGAGGATAGGATAGGATAGAGGATAGGATAGGATAGAGGATAGGATAGACGATAGGATAGAGGATATGATAGGATAGCGGATAGGATATAATGGAGTATAGGATACGAATGAGGATAGGATAGAATAGAGGATAGGATAGGATAGAGGATAGGATAGGATAGAGGATAGGATAGGATAGAGGATAGGATAGGATAGAGGATAGGATAGGATAGAAGATAGGATAGGATAGGATAGAGGATAGGATAGGATAGAGGATAGGATAGGATAGAGGATAGGATAGGATAGAGGATAGGATAGGATAGAGGATAGGATAGGATAGAGGATAGGATAGGATAGAGGATAGGATAGGATAGAGGATAGGATAGGATAGAGGATAGGATAGGATAGAGGATAGGATAGGATAGAGGATAGGATAGGATAGAGGATAGGATAGGATAGAAGATAGGATAGGATAGAGGATAGGATAGGATAGAGGACAGGATAGGATAGAGGATAGGATAGGATAGCGGATAGTATAGGATAGAGGATAGGATAGGATAGAGGATAGGATAGGATAGAGAATAGGATAGGATAGAGGATAGGATAGGATAGAGGATAGGATAGGATAGAAGATAGGATAGGATAGGATAGAGGATAGGATAGGATAGAGGATAGGATAGGATAGAGGATAGGATAGGATAGAGGATAGGATAGGATAGAGGATAGGATAGGATAGAGGATAGGATAGGATAGAGGATAGGATAGGATAGAGGATAGGATAGGATAGAGGATAGGATAGGATAGAGGATAGGATAGGATAGAGGATAGGATAGGATAGAGGATAGGATAGGATAGAGGATAGGATAGGATAGAGGATAGGATAGGATAGAGGATAGGATAGGATAAAGGATAGGATAGAGGATTGGTTAGTATAAAGGATAGGAGAGGATAGAGGATAGGATAGGATTGAGGGTAGGATAGAGGATAGGATAGGATAGAGGATAGGATAGTATAAAGGATAGGTGAGGATAGAGAATAGGATAGCATTGAGGATAGGATAGGATAGTGGATAGGATAGGATAGAGCAGACGATAGAGGATAGGATAGGATAGAGGATAGGGTAGGATAGAGGATAGGATAGGATAGAGGACAGGATAGGATAGAGGATAGGATAGGATAGCGGATAGTATAGGATAGAGGATAGGATAGGATAGAGGATACGATAGGGTAGATGATATCATAGGCAAGAGGATAGGATATGATAGAGGATACGATATTATAGAGGATAGGATAGGATAGAGGATAGAGGATAGGATAGGATAGGATAGGATAGAGGATAGGATAGGATAGAGGATAGGATAGGATAGAGGATAGGATAGGATAGAGGACAGGATAGGATAGAGGATAGGATAGGATAGCGGATAGTATAGGATAGAGGATAGGATAGGATAGAGGATAGGATAGGATAGAGAATAGAATAGGATAGAGGATAGGAGAGGATAGAGGATAGGATAGGATAGAGGATATGATACGATAGCGGATAGGATATAATGGAGTATAGGATAGTAATGAGGATAGGATAGCGTTGAGGATATGATAGGATAGAGGATAGGATAGGATAGAGGACAGGTTAGGATAGAGGATAGGATAGGATAGAGGATAGGATAGGATAGAGGATAGGATAGGATAGAGGATAGGATAGGATAGAGGATAGGATAGGATAGAGGATAGGATAGAGGATTGGATAGGATAGAGGATATGATAGGATAGCGGATAGGATATAATGGAGTATAGGTTAGGAATGAGGATAGGATAGGGTTCAGGATAGGATAGGATAGAGAATAGGATAGGATAGAGGATAGGTTAGGATAGAGTATAGGATAAGATAGAGGATAGGATAGCATAGCGGATAGTATAGGATAGAGGATAGGATAGGATAGAGGATAGGATAGGATGGAGAATAGAATAGGATAGAGGATAGGAGAGGATAGAGGATAGGATAGGATAGAGGATAGGATAGGATAGAGGATAGGATAGGATAGAGGATAGGATAGACGATAGGATAGAGGATATGATAGGATAGCGGATAGGATATAATGGAGTATAGGATAGGAATGAGGATAGGATAGAATAGAGTATAGGATAGGATAGAGGATAGGATAGGATAGAGGATAGGATAGGATAGAGGATAGGATAGGATAGAGGATAGGATAGGATACAAGATAGGATAGGATAGGATAGAGGATAGGATAGGATAGAGGATAGGATAGGATAGAGGATAGGATAGGATAGAGGATAGGATAGGATAGAGGATAGGATAGGATAGAGGATAGGATAGGATAGAGGATAGGATAGGATAGAGGATAGGATAGGATAGAGGATAGGATAGGATAGAGGATAGGATAGGATAGAGGATAGGATAGGATAGAGGATAGGATAGGATAAAGGATAGGATAGAGGATTGGTTAGTATAAAGGATAGGAGAGGATAGAGGATAGGATAGGATTGAGGGTAGGATAGAGGATAGGATAGGATAGAGGATAGGATAGTATAAAGGATAGGTGAGGATAGAGAATAGGATAGCATTGAGGATAGGATAGGATAGTGGATAGGATAGGATAGAGCAGACGATAGAGGATAGGATAGGATAGAGGATAGGGTAGGAGATTGGATAGGATAGAGGATACGATAGGGTAGATGATATCATAGGCAAGAGGATAGGATATGATAGAGGATACGATATTATAGAGGATAGGATAGGATAGAGGATAGAGGATAGGATAGGATAGGATAGGATAGAGGATAGGATAGGATAGAGGATAGGATAGGATAGAGGATAGGATAGGATAGAGGATAGGATAGGATAGAGGACAGGATAGGATAGAGGATAGGATAGGATAGCGGATAGTATAGGATAGAGGATAGGATAGGATAGAGGATAGGATAGGATAGAGAATAGAATAGGATAGAGGATAGGAGAGGATAGAGGATAGGATAGGATAGAGGATATGATACGATAGCGGATAGGATATAATGGAGTATAGGATAGTAATGAGGATAGGATAGCGTTGAGGATATGATAGGATAGAGGATAGGATAGGATAGAGGACAGGTTAGGATAGAGGATAGGATAGGATAGAGGATAGGATAGGATAGAGGATAGGATAGGATAGAGGATAGGATAGGATAGAGGATAGGATAGGATAGAGGATAGGATAGAGGATTGGATAGGATAGAGGATATGATAGGATAGCGGATAGGATATAATGGAGTATAGGTTAGGAATGAGGATAGGATAGGGTTCAGGATAGGATAGGATAGAGAATAGGATAGGATAGAGGATAGGTTAGGATAGAGTATAGGATAAGATAGAGGATAGGATAGCATAGCGGATAGTATAGGATAGAGGATAGGATAGGATAGAGGATAGGATAGGATGGAGAATAGAATAGGATAGAGGATAGGAGAGGATAGAGGATAGGATAGGATAGAGGATAGGATAGGATAGAGGATAGGATAGGATAGAGGATAGGATAGACGATAGGATAGAGGATATGATAGGATAGCGGATAGGATATAATGGAGTATAGGATAGGAATGAGGATAGGATAGAATAGAGTATAGGATAGGATAGAGGATAGGATAGGATAGAGGATAGGATAGGATAGAGGATAGGATAGGATAGAGGATAGGATAGGATACAAGATAGGATAGGATAGGATAGAGGATAGGATAGGATAGAGGATAGGATAGGATAGAGGATAGGATAGGATAGAGGATAGGATAGGATAGAGGATAGGATAGGATAGAGGATAGGATAGGATAGAGGATAGGATAGGATAGAGGATAGGATAGGATAGAGGATAGGATAGGATAGAGGATAGGATAGGATAGAGGATAGGATAGGATAAAGGATAGGATAGAGGATTGGTTAGTATAAAGGATAGGAGAGGATAGAGGATAGGATAGGATTGAGGGTAGGATAGAGGATAGGATAGGATAGAGGATAGGATAGTATAAAGGATAGGTGAGGATAGAGAATAGGATAGCATTGAGGATAGGATAGGATAGTGGATAGGATAGGATAGAGCAGACGATAGAGGATAGGATAGGATAGAGGATAGGGTAGGAGATTGGATAGGATAGAGGATACGATAGGGTAGATGATATCATAGGCAAGAGGATAGGATATGATAGAGGATACGATATTATAGAGGATAGGATAGGATAGAGGATAGAGGATAGGATAGGATAGGATAGGATAGAGGATAGGATAGGATAGAGGATAGGATAGGATAGAGGATAGGATAGGATAGAGGATAGGATAGGATAGAGGACAGGATAGGATAGAGGATAGGATAGGATAGCGGATAGTATAGGATAGAGGATAGGATAGGATAGAGGATAGGATAGGATAGAGAATAGAATAGGATAGAGGATAGGAGAGGATAGAGGATAGGATAGGATAGAGGATATGATACGATAGCGGATAGGATATAATGGAGTATAGGATAGTAATGAGGATAGGATAGCGTTGAGGATATGATAGGATAGAGGATAGGATAGGATAGAGGACAGGTTAGGATAGAGGATAGGATAGGATAGAGGATAGGATAGGATAGAGGATAGGATAGGATAGAGGATAGGATAGGATAGAGGATAGGATAGGATAGAGGATAGGATAGAGGATAGGATAGAGGATAGGATAGAGGATTGGATAGGATAGAGGATATGATAGGATAGCGGATAGGATATAATGGAGTATAGGTCAGGAATGAGGATAGGATAGGGTTCAGGATAGGATAGGATAGAGAATAGGATAGGATAGAGGATAGGTTAGGATAGAGTATAGGATAGGATAGAGGATAGGATAGGATAGCGGATAGTATAGGATAGAGGATAGGATAGGATAGAGGATAGGATAGGATGGAGAATAGAATAGGATAGAGGATAGGAGAGGATAGAGGATAGGATAGGATAGAGGATAGGATAGGATAGAGGACAGGATAGGATAGAGGATAGGATAGGATAGAGGATAGGATAGTATAAAGGATAGGTGAGGATAGAGAATAGGATAGCATTGAGGATAGGATAGGATAGTGGATAGGATAGGATAGAGCAGACGATAGAGGATAGGATAGGATAGAGGATAGGGTAGGAGATTGGATAGGATAGAGGATACGATAGGGTAGATGATATCATAGGCAAGAGGATATTATATGATAGAGGATACGATATTATAGAGGATAGGATAGGATAGAGGATAGAGGATAGGATAGGATAGGATAGGATAGAGGATAGGATAGGATAGAGGATAGGATAGGATAGAGGATATGATAGGATAGAGGATAGGATAGGATAGAGGACAGGATAGGATAGAGGATAGGATAGGATAGCGGATAGTATAGGATAGAGGATAGGATAGGATAGAGGATAGGATAGGATAGAGAATAGAATAGGATAGAGGATAGGAGAGGATAGAGGATAGGATAGGATAGAGGATATGATAGGATAGCGGATAGGATAAAATGGAGTATAGGTGAGGAATGAGGATAGGATAGGGTTCAGGATAGGATAGGATAGAGAATAGGATAGGATAGAGGATAGGTTAGGATAGAGTATAGGATAGGATAGAGGATAGGATAGGATAGCGGATAGTATAGGATAGAGGATAGGATAGGATAGAGGATAGGATAGGATGGAGAATAGAATAGGATAGAGGATAGGAGAGGATAGAGGATAGGATAGGATAGAGGATAGGATAGGATAGAGGATAGGATAGGATAGGATAGAGGATAGGATAGACGATAGGATAGAGGATATGATAGGATAGCGGATAGGATATAATGGAGTATAGGATAGGAATGAGGATAGGATAGAATAGAGGATAGGATAGGATAGAGGATAGGATAGGATAGAGGATAGGATAGGATAGAGGATAGGATAGGATAGAGGATAGGATAGGATAGAAGATAGGATAGGATAGGATAGAGGATAGGATAGGATAGAGGATAGAATAGGATAGAGGATAGGATAGGATAGAGGATAGGATAGGATAGAGGATAGGATAGGATAGAGGATAGGATAGAGGATAGGATAGAGGATAGGATAGAGGATATGATAGGATAGCGGATAGGATATAATGGAGTATAGGATAGGAATGAGGATAGGATAGGATAGATGATATTATAGGAAAGAGGATAGAATATGATATAGGATACGATATTATAGAGGATAGGATAGGATAGAGGATAGGAACGGATAGATGATAGGATAGGGGATTGGATAGGATAGAGGATAGGAGACGATGGAGGATAGGATAGGATAGAGGATAGGATAGGATAGAGGATAGGATAGGATAGAGGATAGGATAGGGTAGAGGATAGGATAGGATAGAGGATAGGATAGAGGATAGGATAGAGGATATGATAGGATAGCGGATAGGATATAATGGAGTATAGGATAGGAATGAGGATAGGATAGGGTTCAGGATAGGATAGGATAGAGGATAGGATAAGATAGAGGATAGGTTAGGATAGAGGATATGATAGAGGATAGGATAGCGGATTGGATAGGATAGAGGATATTATAGGATAGAGGATATGATACGATAGCGGATAGGATATAATGGAGTATAGGATAGTAATGAGGATAGGATAGCGTTGAGGATAGGATAGGATAGAGGATAGGATAGGATAGAGGATAGGTTAGGATAGAGGATAGGATAGGATAGAGGATAGGATAGGATAGAGGATAGGATAGGATAGAGGATAGGATAGGATAGAGGATAGGATAGGATAGAGGATAGGATAGAGGATAGGATAGAGGATAGGATAGGATAGAGGGTAGGATAGAGGATAGGATAGAGGATAGGATAGAGGATTGGATAGGATAGAGGATATTATAGGATAGAGGATATGATAGGATAGCGGATAGGATATAATGGATTATAGGATAGGAATGAGGATAGGATAGAGTTGAGGATAGGATAGGATAGAGGATAGGATAGGATAGAGGGTAGGTTAGGATAGAGTATAGGATAGGATAGAGGATAGGATAGGAAAGAGGATAGGATAGGATAGAGGATAGGTTAGGATAGAGGATTGGATAGTATAAAGGATAGGTGAGGATAGAGAATAGGATAGCATTGAGGATAGGATAGGATAGTGGATAGGATAGGATAGAGCAGACGATAGAGGATAGGTTAGGAGATTGGATAGGATAGAGGATACGATAGGGTAGATGATATCATAGGCAAGAGGATAGGATATGATAGAGGATACGATATTATAGAGGATAGGATAGGATAGAGAATAGGATAGGATAGAGGATAGGTTAGGATAGAATATAGGATAGGATAGAGGATAGGATAGCATAGAGGATAGGATAGGATAGAGGATAGGATAGGATAGAGGATAGGATAGGATAGAGGATAGGATAGGATAGGATAGTGGATAGGATAGGATAGAGGATAGGATAGGATAGAGGATAGGATAGGATAGAGGATAGGATAGGATAGAGGATAGGATAGAGGATAGGATAGGATAGAGGATAGGATAGGATAGAGGATAGGATAGAGGATTGGTTAGTATAAAGGATAGGAGAGGATAGAGGATAGGATAGGATTGAGGATAGGATAGGATAGAGGATAGGATAGGGGATTGGATAGGATAGAGGATAGGAGACGATGGAGGATAGGATAGGATAGAGGATAGGATAGGATAGAGGATTGGATAGTATAAAGGATAGGTGAGGATAGAGAATAGGATAGCATTGAGGAGAGGATAGGATAGTGGATAGGATAGGATAGAGCAGACGATAGAGGATAGGATAGGATCGAGGAGAGGATAGGGGATTGGATAGGATAGAGGATAGGAGACGATGGAGGATAGGATAGGATAGAGGATAGGATAGGATAGAGGATAGGATAGGATAGAGGATAGGATAGAGGATTGGTTAGTATAAAGGATAGGAGAGGATAGAGGATAGGATAGGATTGAGGATAGGATAGGATAGAGGATAGGATATCGTAACCTCTATCATATTCTATCCTCTATCCTATAATATCATCTATCCTATCCTATACTCTATCCTATCCTATCCTCTATCCTATCGATAGGGGATAGGATAGGGGATTGGATAGGATAGAGGACAGGACACGATAGAGGATAAGATAGGGGATTTGATAGAATAGAGGACAGGAGACGATAGAGAGTAGGATATGATAGAGGATAGGATAGGATAGAGGATAGGATAGGATAGAGGATAGGATAGGGGATTGGATAGGATAAAGGATAGGAGACGATGGGGGATAGGACAGGATGTAGGATTGGATAGGATAGAGGATATGATAGGATAGAGGATAGGGTAGGGGATTGGATAGGATAGAGGATAGGAGACGATGGAGGATAGGATAGGAGAGAGGATAGGATAGGATAGAGGATAGGATAGCAAAGCGGATAGGATAGGATAGGATAGAGGATAGGATAGCAAAGCGGATAGGATAGGATGTAGGATTGGATAGGATAGAGGATAGGATAGGATACAGGATGGGATAGGATAGAGGATAGGATAGGATAGAGGATAGGATAGAGGATAGGATAGGATAGAGGATAGGATAGAGGATAGGATAGAGGATAGGATAGAGGATTGGATAGGATAGAGGATATTATAGGATAGAGGATATGATAGGATAGCGGATAGGATATAATGGAGTATAGGATAGGAATGAGGATAGGATAGAGTTGAGGATAGGATAGGATAGAGGATAGGATAGGATAGAGGATAGGATAGAGGATAGGATAGAGGATAGGATAGGATAGAGGATAGGATAGGATAGAGGATAGGATAGAGGATAGGATAGAGGATAGGATAGGATAGAGGATAGGATAGAGGATAGGATAGGATAGAGGATAGGATAGAGGATAGGATAGAGGATAGGATAGAGGATTGGATAGGATAGAGGATATTATAGGATAGAGGATATGATAGGATAGCGGATAGGATATAATGGAGTATAGGATAGGAATGAGGATAGGATAGAGTTGAGGATAGGATAGGATAGAGGATAGGATAGGATAGAGGGTAGGTTAGGATAGAGGATAGGATAGGATAGAGGATAGGATAGGATAGAGGATAGGATAGGATAGAGGATAGGATAGGATAGAGGATAGGATAGGATAGAGGATAGGATAGAGGATAGGATAGAGGATAGGATAGGATAGAGGGTAGGATAGAGGATAGGATAGAGGATAGGATAGAGGATTGGATAGGATAGAGGATATTATAGGATAGAGGATATGATAGGATAGCGGATAGGATATAATGGATTATAGGATAGGAATGAGGATAGGATAGAGTTGAGGATAGGATAGGATAGAGGATAGGATAGGATAGAGGGTAGGTTAGGATAGAGTATAGGATAGGATAGAGGATAGGATAGGAAAGAGGATAGGATAGGATAGAGGATAGGTTAGGATAGAGGATTGGATAGTATAAAGGATAGGTGAGGATAGAGAATAGGATAGCATTGAGGATAGGATAGGATAGTGGATAGGATAGGATAGAGCAGACGATAGAGGATAGGTTAGGAGATTGGATAGGATAGAGGATACGATAGGGTAGATGATATCATAGGCAAGAGGATAGGATATGATAGAGGATACGATATTATAGAGGATAGGATAGGATAGAGAATAGGATAGGATAGAGGATAGGTTAGGATAGAATATAGGATAGGATAGAGGATAGGATAGCATAGAGGATAGGATAGGATAGAGGATAGGATAGGATAGAGGATAGGATAGGATAGAGGATAGGATAGGATAGGATAGTGGATAGGATAGGATAGAGGATAGGATAGGATAGAGGATAGGATAGGATAGAGGATAGGATAGGATAGAGGATAGGATAGAGGATAGGATAGGATAGAGGATAGGATAGGATAGAGGATAGGATAGAGGATTGGTTAGTATAAAGGATAGGAGAGGATAGAGGATAGGATAGGATTGAGGATAGGATAGGATAGAGGATAGGATAGGGGATTGGATAGGATAGAGGATAGGAGACGATGGAGGATAGGATAGGATAGAGGATAGGATAGGATAGAGGATTGGATAGTATAAAGGATAGGTGAGGATAGAGAATAGGATAGCATTGAGGAGAGGATAGGATAGTGGATAGGATAGGATAGAGCAGACGATAGAGGATAGGATAGGATCGAGGAGAGGATAGGGGATTGGATAGGATAGAGGATAGGAGACGATGGAGGATAGGATAGGATAGAGGATAGGATAGGATAGAGGATAGGATAGGATAGAGGATAGGATAGAGGATTGGTTAGTATAAAGGATAGGAGAGGATAGAGGATAGGATAGGATTGAGGATAGGATAGGATAGAGGATAGGATATCGTAACCTCTATCATATTCTATCCTCTATCCTATAATATCATCTATCCTATCCTATACTCTATCCTATCCTATCCTCTATCCTATCGATAGGGGATAGGATAGGGGATTGGATAGGATAGAGGACAGGACACGATAGAGGATAAGATAGGGGATTTGATAGAATAGAGGACAGGAGACGATAGAGAGTAGGATATGATAGAGGATAGGATAGGATAGAGGATAGGATAGGATAGAGGATAGGATAGGGGATTGGATAGGATAAAGGATAGGAGACGATGGGGGATAGGACAGGATGTAGGATTGGATAGGATAGAGGATATGATAGGATAGAGGATAGGGTAGGGGATTGGATAGGATAGAGGATAGGAGACGATGGAGGATAGGATAGGAGAGAGGATAGGATAGGATAGAGGATAGGATAGCAAAGCGGATAGGATAGGATAGGATAGAGGATAGGATAGCAAAGCGGATAGGATAGGATGTAGGATTGGATAGGATAGAGGATAGGATAGGATACAGGATGGGATAGGATAGAGGATAGGATAGGATAGAGGATAGGATAGAGGATAGGATAGGATAGAGGATAGGATAGAGGATAGGATAGAGGATAGGATAGAGGATTGGATAGGATAGAGGATATTATAGGATAGAGGATATGATAGGATAGCGGATAGGATATAATGGAGTATAGGATAGGAATGAGGATAGGATAGAGTTGAGGATAGGATAGGATAGAGGATAGGATAGGATAGAGGATAGGATAGAGGATAGGATAGAGGATAGGATAGGATAGAGGATAGGATAGGATAGAGGATAGGATAGAGGATAGGATAGAGGATAGGATAGGATAGAGGATAGGATAGAGGATAGGATAGGATAGAGGATAGGATAGAGGATAGGATAGAGGATAGGATAGAGGATTGGATAGGATAGAGGATATTATAGGATAGAGGATATGATAGGATAGCGGATAGGATATAATGGAGTATAGGATAGGAATGAGGATAGGATAGAGTTGAGGATAGGATAGGATAGAGGATAGGATAGGATAGAGGGTAGGTTAGGATAGAGTATAGGATAGGATAGAGGATAGGATAGGATAGAGGATAGGATAGAGGATAGGATAGAGGATAGGATAGAGGATAGGATAGGATAGAGGATAGGATAGAGGATAGGATAGAGGATAGGATAGAGGATTGGATAGGATAGAGGATATTATAGGATAGAGGATATGATAGGATAGCGGATAGGATATAATGGAGTATAGGATAGGAATGAGGATAGGATAGAGTTGAGGATAGGATAGGATAGAGGATAGGATAGGATAGAGGGTAGGTTAGGATAGAGTATAGGATAGGATAGAGGATAGGATAGGAAAGAGGATAGGATAGGATACAGGATAGGTTAGGATAGAGGATTGGATAGTATAAAGGATAGGTGAGGATAGAGAATAGGATAGCATTGAGGATAGGATAGGATAGTGGATAGGATAGGATAGAGCAGACGATAGAGGATAGGATAGGATAGAGGATAGGGTAGGAGATTGGATAGGATAGAGGATACGATAGGGTAGATGATATCATAGGCAAGAGGATAGGATATGATAGAGGATACGATATTATAGAGGATAGGATAGGATAGAGAATAGGATAGGATAGAGGATAGGTTAGGATAGAGTATAGGATAGGATAGAGGATAGGATAGCATAGAGGATAGGATAGGATAGAGGATAGGATAGGATACAGGATGGGATAGGATAGAGGATAGGATAGGATAGAGGATAGGATAGAGGATAGGATAGGATAGAGGATAGGATAGAGGATAGGATAGAGGATAGGATAGAGGATTGGATAGGATAGAGGATATTATAGGATAGAGGATATGATAGGATAGCGGATAGGATATAATGGAGTATAGGATAGGAATGAGGATAGGATAGAGTTGAGGATAGGATAGGATAGAGGATAGGATAGGATAGAGGATAGGATAGAGGATAGGATAGAGGATAGGATAGGATAGAGGATAGGATAGGATAGAGGATAGGATAGAGGATAGGATAGAGGATAGGATAGGATAGAGGATAGGATAGAGGATAGGATAGGATAGAGGATAGGATAGAGGATAGGATAGAGGATAGGATAGAGGATTGGATAGGATAGAGGATATTATAGGATAGAGGATATGATAGGATAGCGGATAGGATATAATGGAGTATAGGATAGGAATGAGGATAGGATAGAGTTGAGGATAGGATAGGATAGAGGATAGGATAGGATAGAGGATAGGATAGGATAGAGGATAGGATAGAGGATAGGATAGAGGATAGGATAGAGGATAGGATAGGATAGAGGATAGGATAGAGGATAGGATAGAGGATAGGATAGAGGATTGGATAGGATAGAGGATATTATAGGATAGAGGATATGATAGGATAGCGGATAGGATATAATGGAGTATAGGATAGGAATGAGGATAGGATAGAGTTGAGGATAGGATAGGATAGAGGATAGGATAGGATAGAGGGTAGGTTAGGATAGAGTATAGGATAGGATAGAGGATAGGATAGGAAAGAGGATAGGATAGGATACAGGATAGGTTAGGATAGAGGATTGGATAGTATAAAGGATAGGTGAGGATAGAGAATAGGATAGCATTGAGGATAGGATAGGATAGTGGATAGGATAGGATAGAGCAGACGATAGAGGATAGGATAGGATAGAGGATAGGGTAGGAGATTGGATAGGATAGAGGATACGATAGGGTAGATGATATCATAGGCAAGAGGATAGGATATGATAGAGGATACGATATTATAGAGGATAGGATAGGATAGAGAATAGGATAGGATAGAGGATAGGTTAGGATAGAGTATAGGATAGGATAGAGGATAGGATAGCATAGAGGATAGGATAGGATAGAGGATAGGATAGGATAGAGGATAGGATAGGATAGAGGATAGGATAGGATAGGATAGTGGATAGGATAGGATAGAGGATAGGATAGGATAGAGGATAGGATAGGATAGAGGATAGGATAGGATAGAGGATAGGATAGAGGATTGGTTAGTATAAAGGATAGGAGAGGATAGAGGATAGGATAGGATTGAGGATAGGATAGGATAGAGGATAGGATAGGGGATTGGATAGGATAGAGGATAGGAGACGATGGAGGATAGGATAGGATAGAGGATAGGATAGGATAGAGGATTGGATAGTATAAAGGATAGGTGAGGATAGAGAATAGGATAGCATTGAGGAGAGGATAGGATAGTGGATACGATAGGATAGAGCAGACGATAGAGGATAGGATAGGATCGAGGAGAGGATAGGGGATTGGATAGGATAGAGGATAGGAGACGATGGAGGATAGGATAGGATAGAGGATAGGATAGGATAGAGGATAGCATAGGATAGAGGATAGGATAGGATAGAGGATAGGATAGAGGATAGGATAGGATAGAGGATAGAATAGAGGATAGGATAGAGGATTGGATAGGATAGAGGATATTATAGGATAGAGGATATGATAGGATAGCGGATAGGATATAATGGAGTATAGGATAGGAATGAGGATAGGATAGGATAGAGGATAGGATAGGATAGAGCATAGGATAGGATAGGACAGAGGATAGGATAGGGGATTGGATAGGATAGAGGACAGGAGACGATAGAGGATAGTATAGGATAGAGGATAGGATAGGATAGATGATATTATAGGAAAGAGGATAGAATATGATATAGGATACGATATTATAGAGGATAGGATAGGATAGAGGATAGGATCGGATAGATGATAGGATAGGGGATTGGATAGGATAGAGGATAGGAGACGATGGAGGATAGGGTAGGATAGAGGATAGGATAGGATAGAGGATAGGATAGGATAGAGGATAGGATAGGATAGAGGATAGGATAGGATAGAGGATAGGATAGAGGATAGGATAGAGGATAGGATAGAGGATATGATAGGATAGCGGATAGGATATAATGGAGTATAGGATAGGAATGAGGATAGGATAGGGTTCAGGATAGGATAGGATAGAGGATAGGATAAGATAGAGGATAGGTTAGGATAGAGGATATGATAGAGGATAGGATAGCGGATTGGATAGGATAGAGGATATTATAGGATAGAGGATATGATACGATAGCGGATAGGATATAATGGAGTATAGGATAGTAATGAGGATAGGATAGCGTTGAGGATAGGATAGGATAGAGGATAGGATAGGATAGAGGATAGGTTAGGATAGAGGATAGGATAGGATAGAGGATAGGATAGGAAAGAGAATAGGATAGGATAGAGGATAGGTTAGGATAGAGGATTGGATAGTATAAAGGATAGGTGAGGATAGAGAATAGGATAGCATTGAGGATAGGATAGGATAGTGGATAGGATAGGATAGAGCAGACGATAGAGGATAGGATAGGATAGAGGATAGGGTAGGAGATTGGATAGGATAGAGGATACGATAGGGTAGATGATATCATAGGCAAGAGGATAGGATATGATAGAGGATACGATATTATAGAGGATAGGATAGGATAGAGAATAGGATAGGATAGAGGATAGGTTAGGATAGAGTATAGGATAGGATAGAGGATAGGATAGCATAGAGGATAGGATAGGATAGAGGATAGGATAGGATAGAGGATAGGATAGGATAGAGGATAGGATAGGATAGGATAGTGGATAGGATAGGATAGAGGATAGGATAGGATAGAGGATAGGATAGGATAGAGGATAGGATAGGATAGAGGATAGGATAGAGGATTGGTTAGTATAAAGGATAGGAGAGGATAGAGGATAGGATAGGATTGAGGATAGGATAGGATAGAGGATAGGATAGGGGATTGGATAGGATAGAGGATAGGAGACGATGGAGGATAGGATAGGATAGAGGATAGGATAGGATAGAGGATTGGATAGTATAAAGGATAGGTGAGGATAGAGAATAGGATAGCATTGAGGAGAGGATAGGATAGTGGATAGGATAGGATAGAGCAGACGATAGAGGATAGGATAGGATCGAGGAGAGGATAGGGGATTGGATAGGATAGAGGATAGGAGACGATGGAGGATAGGATAGGATAGAGGATAGGATAGGATAGAGGATAGGATAGGATAGAGGATAGGATAGGATAGAGGATAGGATATCGTAACCTCTATCATATTCTATCCTCTATCCTATAACATCATCTATCCTATCCTATACTCTATCCTATCCTATCCTCTATCCTATCGATAGAGGATAGGATAGGGGATTGGATAGGATAGAGGACAGGACACGATAGAGGATAAGATAGGGGATTTGATAGAATAGAGGACAGGAGACGATAGAGAGTAGGATATGATAGAGGATAGGATAGGATAGAGGATAGGATAGGATAGAGGATAGGATAGGATAGAGGATAGGATAGGGGATTGGATAGGATAAAGGATAGGAGACGATGGGGGATAGGACAGGATGTAGGATTGGATAGGATAGAGGATATGATAGGATAGAGGATAGGGTAGGGGATTGGATAGGATAGAGGATAGGAGACGATGGAGGATAGGATAGGAGAGAGGATAGGATAGGATAGAGGATAGGATAGCAAAGCGGATAGGATAGGATAGGATAGAGGATAGGATAGCAAAGCGGATAGGATAGGATGTAGGATTTGATAGGATAGAGGATAGGATAGGATACAGGATAGGATAGGATAGATGATATTATAGGATAGAGGATAGAATATGATAGAGGATACGATATTATACAGGATACGATAGGATAGAGGATTGGATAGGGTATTGGATGGGATAGAGGATAGGAGACGATAGAGGATAGGATAGGATAGAGGATAGGATAGGATAGAGGATAGGATAGGATAGAGGATGGGATAGGATAGAGGATAGGATAGGATAGAGGATAGGATAGGATAGAGGATAGGATAGGATAGGACAGAGGATAGGATAGGGGATTGGATAGGATAGAGGACAGGAGACGATAGAGGATAGTATAGGATAGAGGATAGGATAGGATAGATGATATTATAGGAAAGAGGATAGAATATGATATAGGATACGATATTATAGAGGATAGGATAGGATAGAGGATAGGATCGGATAGATGATAGGATAGGGGATTGGATAGGATAGAGGATAGGAGGCGATGGAGGATAGGATAGGATAGAGGATAGGATAGGATAGAGGATAGGATAGGATAGAGGATAGGATAGAGGATTGGTTAGTATAAAGGATAGGAGAGGATAGAGGATATGATAGGATTGAGGATAGGATAGGATAGAGGATAGGATATGATAGAGGATAGGATAGGGGATTGGATAGGATAGAGGATTGGAGACGATGGAGGATAGGACAGGATGTAGGATTGGATAGGATAGAGGATAGGATAGGATAGAGGATAGGGTAGGGGATTGGATAGGATAGAGGATAGGAGACGATGGACGATAGGATAGGATAGAGGATAGGATAGAGGATTGCTTAGTATATAGGATAGGAGAGGATACAGGACAGGATAGGATTGAGGATAGGATAGGATAGAGGATAGGATAGGATAGAGGATATGCTAGGATAGAGGATAGGATAGGATAGAGGATAGGATAGGATAGAGGATAGGATAGGATAGAGGATAGGATAGGATAGAGGATAGGATAGAGGATTGGTTAGTATAAAGGATAGGAGAGGATAGAGGATAGGATAGGATTGAGGATAGGATAGGATAGAGGATAGGATAGGGGATTGGATAGGATAGAGGATAGGAGACGATGGAGGATAGGATAGGATAGAGGATAGGATAGGATAGAGGATTGGATAGTATAAAGGATAGGTGAGGATAGAGAATAGGATAGCATTGAGGAGAGGATAGGATAGTGGATAGGATAGGATAGAGCAGACGATAGAGGATAGGATAGGATCGAGGAGAGGATAGGGGATTGGATAGGATAGAGGATAGGAGACGATGGAGGATAGGATAGGATAGAGGATAGGATAGGATAGAGGATAGGATAGGATAGAGGATAGGATAGACGATTGGTTAGTATAAAGGATAGGAGAGGATAGAGGATAGGATAGGATTGAGGATAGGATAGGATAGAGGATAGGATATCGTAACCTCTATCATATTCTATCCTCTATCCTATAATATCATCTATCCTATCCTATACTCTATCCTATCCTATCCTCTATCCTATCGATAGAGGATAGGATAGGGGATTGGATAGGATAGAGGACAGGACACGATAGAGGATAAGATAGGGGATTTGATAGAATAGAGGACAGGAGACGATAGAGAGTAGGATATGATAGAGGATAGGATAGGATAGAGGATAGGATAGGATAGAGGATAGGATAGGATAGAGGATAGGATAGGGGATTGGATAGGATAAAGGATAGGAGACGATGGGGGATAGGACAGGATGTAGGATTGGATAGGATAGAGGATATGATAGGATAGAGGATAGGGTAGGGGATTGGATAGGATAGAGGATAGGAGACGATGGAGGATAGGATAGGAGAGAGGATAGGATAGGATAGAGGATAGGATAGCAAAGCGGATAGGATAGGATAGGATAGAGGATAGGATAGCAAAGCGGATAGGATAGGATTTAGGATTGGATAGGATAGAGGATAGGATAGGATACAGGATAGGATAGGATAGATGATATTATAGGATAGAGGATAGAATATGATAGAGGATACGATATTATACAGGATACGATAGGATAGAGGATTGGATAGGGGATTGGATAGGATAGAGGATAGGAGACGATAGAGGATAGGATAGGATAGAGGATAGGATAGGATAGAGGATATTATAGGATAGAGGATGGGATAGGATAGAGGATAGGATAGGATAGAGGATAGGATAGGATAGAGGATAGGATAGGATAGGACAGAGGATAGGATAGGGGATTGGATAGGATAGAGGACAGGAGACGATAGAGGATAGTATAGGATAGAGGATAGGATAGGATAGATGATATTATAGGAAAGAGGATAGAATATGATATAGGATAGGATAGGATAGAGGATAGGATCGGATAGATGATAGGATAGGGGATTGGATAGGATAGAGGATAGGAGACGATGGAGGATAGGATAGGATAGAGGATAGGATAGGATAGAGGATAGGATAGGATAGAGGATAGGATAGAGGATTGGTTAGTATAAAGGATAGGAGAGGATAGAGGATATGATAGGATTGAGGATAGGATAGGATAGAGGATAGGATATGATAGAGGATAGGATAGGGGATTGGATAGGATAGAGGATTGGAGACGATGGAGGATAGGACAGGATGTAGGATTGGATAGGATAGAGGATAGGATAAGATAGAGGATAGGGTAGGGGATTGGATAGGATAGAGGATAGGAGACGATGGACGATAGGATAGGATAGAGGATAGGATAGAGGATTGGTTAGTATATAGGATAGGAGAGGATACAGGACAGGATAGGATTGAGGATAGGATAGGATAGAGGATAGGATAGGATAGATGATATGCTAGGATAGAGGATAGGATAGGATAGAGGATAGGATAGGATAGAGGATAGGATAGGATAGAGGATAGGATAGGATAGAGGATAGGATAGGATAGAGGATAGGATAGGATAGAGGATAGGATAGGATAGAGGATAGGATAGGATAGAGTATAGAATAGGAAAGAGCATAGGATAGGATATGATTGAGGATAGGATAGGATAGAGGATAGGATAGGATAGAGGATAGGTTGGGGATTGGATAGGATAGAGGACAGGAGACGATAGAAGATAAGATAGGGGATTGGATAGGATAGAGGGCAGGTGACGATAGAGGATAAGATAGGGGATTTGCTAGGATAGAGGACAGGGGACGATAGAGATTGGATAGGATAGATGATATTATAGGATACAGGATAGGATAGGATAGAGAATAGGATAGGGGATTGGATAGGATAGAGTATAGGAGACGATGGAAGATAGGATAGGATGTAGGATTGGATAGGATAGAGGATAGGATACGATAGAGGATAGGATAGGATAGAGGATAGGATAGGCTAGAGGATAGGATAGGATAGAGAATAGGATAGGGTAGAGGATAGGATAGGATAGGGGATAGGATAGGATAGAGGATAGGATAGCATAGCGGATAGGATAGGATGTAGGATTGGATAGGATAGAGGATAGGATAGGATAGAGGATAGGATAGGGGATTGGATAGGATAGAGGATAGGAGACGATGGAGGATAGGATAGGATAGAGGATAGGATAGGATAGAGGATTGGATAGGATAGAGGATTGGATAGTATAAAGGATAGGTGAGGATAGAGAATAGGATAGCATTGAGGATAGAATAGGATAGTGGATAGGATAGGATAGAGCAGACAATAGAGGATAGGATAGGATAGAGGATAGGATAGGATAGGATAGAGGATAGGATAGGATAGAGCAGACAATAGAGGATAGGATAGGATAGAGGATAGGATAGGATAGGATAGAGGATAGGATAGGATAGAGGATAGGATAGGATAGAGGATAGGATAGGATAGAGGATAGGATAGGATAGAGGATAGGATAGGATAGAGGATAGGATAGCATAGAGGATAGGATAGGATAGAGGATAGGATAGGATAGAGGATAGGATAGGATAGAAGATTGGATAGGATGGAGGATAGGATAGGATAGAGGATAGGATAGGATAGAGGATAGGATAGGATAGAGGATTGGATAGTATAAAGGATAGGTGAGGATAGAGAATAGGATAGCATTGAGGATAGGATAGGATAGGATAGAGCAGACGATAGAGGATAGGATAGGATAGAGCAGACGATAGAGGATAGGATAGGATAGAGGATAGGGTAGGAGATTGGATAGGATAGAGGATACGATAGGGTAGACGATATCATAGGCAAGAGGATAGGATATGATAGAGGAAACGATATTATAGAGGATAGGATAGGATAGAGAATAGGATAGGATAGAGGATAGGTTAGGATAGAGTATAGGATAGGATAGAGGATAGGATAGCATAGAGGATAGGATAGGATAGAGGATAGGATAGTATAGAGGATAGGATAGGATAGAGGATAGGATAGGATAGGATAGTGGATAGGAAAGGATAGAGGATAGGATAGGATAGAGGATAGGATAGGATAGAGGATAGGATAGGATAGGATAGAGGATAGGATAGGATAGAGGATAGGATAGGATAGAGGATAGGATAGGATAGAGGATAGGATAGAGGATTGGTTAGTATAAAGGATAGGAGAGGATAGAGGATAGGATAGGATTGAGGATAGGATAGGATAGAGGATAGGATAGGGGATTGGATAGGATAGAGGATAGGAGACGATGGAGGATAGGATAGGATAGAGGATAGGATAGGATAGAGGATTGGATAGTATAAAGGATAGGTGAGGATAGAGAATAGGATAGCATTGAGGATAGAATAGGATAGTGGATAGGATAGGATAGAGCAGACAATAGAGGATAGGATAGGATAGAGGATAGGATAGGATAGGATAGGATAGAGGATAGGATAGGATAGAGGATAGGATAGGATAGAGGATATGATAGGATAGAAGATAGGATAGGATAGAGGATAGGATAGGATAGAGGATAAGATAGCATAGAGGATAGGATAGGATAAAGGATAGGATAGGATAGAGGATAGGATAGGATAGAAGATTGGATAGGATGGAGGATAGGATAGGATAGAGGATAGGATAGGATAGAGGATAGGTTAGGATAGAGGATAGGATAGGAGAGAGGATAGGATATAATAGAGGATAGGATAGGATAGAGGATAGCATAGGATAGAGGATAGGATAGGATAGAGGATAGGATAGAGGATAGGATAGGATAGAGGATAGAATAGAGGATAGGATAGAGGATTGGATAGGATAGAGGATATTATAGGATAGAGGATATGATAGGATAGCGGATAGGATGTAATGGAGTATAGGATAGGAATGAGGATAGGATAGCGTTGAGGATAGGATAGGATAGAGGATAGGATAGGATAGAGGGTAGGTTAGGATAGAGGATAGGATAGGATAGAGGATAGGATAGGAAAGAGGATAGGATAGAGGATAGGATAGGATAGAGGATAGGATAGGATAGAGGATAGAGGATAGGATAGGATAGGATAGAGGATAGGAAAGGATAGAGGATAGGATAGGATAGAGGATAGGATAGGATAGGATAGAGGATAGGATAGGATAGAGGATAGGATAGGATAGAGGATAGGATAGGATAGAGGATAGGATAGGATAGAGGATAGGATAGGATAGAGGATAGGATAGGATAGAAGATTGGATAGGATGGAGGATAGGATAGGATAGAGGATAGGATAGGATAGAGGATAGGATAGGATAGAGGATAGGATAGGATAGAGGATAGGATAGGATAGAGGATAGGATAGGATAGAGGATAGGATAGGATAGAGGATAGGATAGAGGATTGGTTAGTATAAAGGATAGGAGAGGATAGAGGATAGGATAGGATTGAGGATAGGATAGGATAGAGGATAGGATAGGGGATTGGATAGGATAGAGGATAGGAGACGATGGAGGATAGGATAGGATAGAGGATAGGATAGGATAGAGGATTGGATAGTATAAAGGATAGGTGAGGATAGAGAATAGGATAGCATTGAGGAGAGGATAGGATAGTGGATAGGATAGGATAGAGCAGACGATAGAGAATAGGATAGGATCGAGGATAGGATAGGGGATTGGATAGGATAGAGGATAGGAGACGATGGAGGATAGGATAGGATAGAGGATAGGATAGGATAGAGGATTGGATAGTATAAAGGATAGGTGAGGATAGAGAATAGGATAGCATTGAGGATAGAATAGGATAGTGGATAGGATAGGATAGAGCAGACAATAGAGGATAGGATAGGATAGAGGATAGGATAGGATAGGATAGAGGATAGGATAGGATAGAGGATAGGATAGGATAGAAGATAGGATAGGATAGAGGATAGGATAGGATAGAGGATAGGATAGCATAGAGGATAGGATAGGATAGAGGATAGGATAGGATAGAGGATAGGATAGGATAGAAGATTGGATAGGATGGAGGATAGGATAGGATAGAGGATAGGATAGGATAGAGGATAGGATAGGATAGAGGATAGGATAGGATAGAGGATAGGATAGGATAGAGGATAGCAGAGGATAGGGATAGGATAGGATAGAGGAAAGGATAGGATAGAGGATAGGATAGAGGATTGGTTAGTATAAAGGATAGGAGAGGATAGAGGATAGGATAGGATTGAGGATAGGATAGGATAGAGGATAGGATAGGATAGAGGATAGGATAGGATAGAGGATAGGATAGGATAGAGGATAGGATAGGATAGAGGATAGGATAGGATAGAGGATAGGATAGGATAGAGGATAGGATAGGATAGGATAGAGGATAAGATAGGATAGAGGATAGGATAGGATAGAGGATAGGATAGAGGATAGGATAGAGGATAGGATAGAGGATAGGATAGAGGATAGGATAGAGGATAGGATAGAGGATATGAAAGGATAGCGGATAGGATATAATGGAGTATAGGATAGGAATGAGGATAGGATAGGGTTCAGGATAGGATAGGATAGAGGATAGGATAAGATAGAGGATAGGTTAGGATAGAGGATAGGATAGGATAGGATAGAGGATAGGATAGGATAGAGGATAGGAGAGGATAGAGGATAGGATAGGATAGAGGATAGGATAGGATAGAGGATAGGATAGGATAGAGGATAGGATAGAGGATTGGTTAGTATAAAGGATAGGAGAGGATAGAGGATAGGATAGGATAGAGGATAGGATAGAGGATAGGATAGGATAGAGGATATGATAGAGGATAGGATAGCGGATTGGATAGGATAGAGGATATTATAGGATAGAGGATATGATACGATAGCGGATAGGATATAATGGAGTATAGGATAGTAATGAGGATAGGATAGCGTTGAGGATAGGATAGGATAGAGGATAGGATAGGATAGAGGATAGGTTAGGATAGAGGATAGGATAGGATAGAGGATAGGATAGGATAGAGGATAGGATAGGATAGAGGATACGATAGGGTAGATGATATCATAGGCAAGAGGATAGGATATGATAGAGGATACGATATTATAGAGGATAGGATAGGATTGAGGATAGGATAGGATAGAGGATAGGATAGGGGATTGGATAGGATAGAGGATAGGAGACGATGGAGGATAGGATATGATAGAGGATAGGATAGGATAGAGGATTGGATAGTATAAAGGATAGGTGAGGATAGAGAATAGGATAGCATTGAGGAGAGGATAGGATAGTGGATAGGATAGGATAGAGCAGACGATAGAGAATAGGATAGGATCGAGGATAGGATAGGGGATTGGATAGGATAGAGGATAGGAGACGATGGAGGATAGGATAGTATAGAGGATAGGATAGGATAGAGGATTGGATAGTATAAAGGATAGGTGAGGATAGAGAATAGGATAGCATTGAGGATAGAATAGGATAGTGGATAGGATAGGATAGAGCAGACAATAGAGGATAGGATAGGATAGAGGATAGGATAGGATAGGATAGAGGATAGGATAGGATAGGATAGAGGATAGGATAGGATAGAGGATAGGATAGGATAGAAGATAGGATAGGATAGAGGATAGGATAGGATGGAGGATAGGATAGCATAGAGGATAGGATAGGATAGAGGATAGGATAGGATAGAGGATAGGATAGGATAGAGGGTAGGATAGGATAGAGGATAGGATTGAGGATTGGTTAGTATAAAGGATAGGAGAGGATAGAGGATAGGATAGGATTGAGGATAGGATAGGATAGAGGATAGGATAGGATAGAGGATAGGATATCATAGAGGATAGGATAGGATAGAGGATAGGATAGGATAGGAGAGAGGATAGGATAGGATAGAGGATAGGATAGAGGATAGGATAGGATAGAGGATAGGATAGGATAGAGGATAGGATAGGATAGAGGATAGGATAGGATAGAGGATAGGATAGGATAGAGGATAGGATAGAGGATAGGATAGAGGATAGGATAGAGGATATGATAGGATAGCGGATAGGATATAATGGAGTATAGGATAGGAATGAGGATAGGATAGGGTTCAGGATAGGATAGGATAGAGGATAGGATAAGATAGAGGATAGGTTAGGATAGAGGATAGGATAGGATAGGATAGAGGATGGGGACCGAGGGGATATGGGCTTAGTAGTGGTGACTCGGATCCACTACTAGGTATGCCACAGTGGTGGCGGTCATATCCCTAAAATCCTCTACGCTCCACCTCCTCGTGGTGGTCCCTGGGAACACACATAGTTGTGTGTTGCTAACGGAGCGAGGGGTATTCCGCGGGAAGTAGTCCTAATGATGTGTGAGGCGATGCCGGCGGGATCTTCGGATCCTGGCAGGGCCTCCCTTGCCGGTAAGGCTCACACGGAGGGATGAAAAACCGCGGAATGGGTCCTGCGATAACGACCGGGGAGGTCGCCGCAGGGCCCTTGCCGTAAACCGGTGGTCATGTTTTACCGGAACGGTGGACTTGCCTTAACCGGCCGGGCCGCGAGGATGATAACCTCTATAAAAAATCCCCCACCCTAAGCTTGGTGCGCGGTGAGAGGGTACGCCCTTGTTACAGGGCGTGGCTGGTGGGGTACATCAGCCACTAGCGCACCAACGTCTGTATACCTGGCGAACTCCAGCGGAAATTAGCCTTACCCGGGCAAGGAGGCTCTGCCCGGGCGGACGTGTTTTTTCCTGCCAATCTCGTGGGACCAGAAATGGAAACAAATAACGAAAAAAATCTCGATGTTGTGGGGGAGGCTGCCGATACGGCAGCAGCGACGGTGGGGGAAGAGACGGCAGCGGTCACTGCCGGGGAGGGGATGGCAGCGGTTACTGCCGGGGAGGACGCGGTCGTGGTCATCGCGGACGAGGACTCGGATGGGGATGAAACAATCATCTCCATCTCGAGCTCCGTCGGCTCGATCGTGACGCGCGGGGGCGCGGAGAAGCGGGGCGCGACATCTGGGGTCTCTGACCCCAAGCGTGCCCGGTTAGAGGGGGGGGGGGGGGCAGCACACCCGCGGCGGGTCGGTGTCGTGGACGGACCCCGGGGAGGGCTCGTCGGGGACGCCCATCATGGATCTGGCCCTCGGCGGCCGCGCCGAGAGGAGTCAGAAGAGGAGGGTCGGTGACCTCATCGAGCTGGGTGGGAGGATGCCGACAGCGCAGCTAGTAGGGGAGGTGGAGGAGGCGATGTTGAGGGTGGAGAGAGTCTCCACCGTCTCAAAGGGCCTCAAGGGGGACCTGGCTAAAGACTTGCGGGATTGTTCTGCAGTCGCCAGGGCCCACTGCACCACCTTGATGCAGCGGTGCTTTACCGGGATGGCGTGGCAGGGGAGCCAGGAGGTGGCCCGTCTCCGCGAGCAGAACGCGGCCCTTGCGAAGGAGGCGGGTGACCTCCGGTCGAGGCTCCGGTCAATGGAGGCCGGGCGGCGGGCGAACACCGACAGCGGTCGCCGGGCGGGACATGCGCCAATAGGGGAAGCGCCCCCCGCCTCCTCGACAGCGGGGGTCCGTACGCGGGGGACGGAGGCGATGGGGTCGTCGGGGGAGGGAGTGGGAGTTTTGGACTCCGAAGCCCTGCTTCTCCGGGTCGGCGCGCTGATAACGGCCAGGAACCGGGAGCTAGAGGCCCGGATGGAGGAGCGGTTCCGGACGATTCTGGCCGGGTTGGCCCCGGCCCTCCGGGCGGAGGGTAAATCGGCGCGCGAGGCGACGCCGGTGGCTTCTCTGCCGGCGACGTCTGTCACCAAGGGGACTGGACCGGTGGTCGTGTCCAACGTGAGGGTGGTGCCCCCCGTTGTCATTCCGCCACCGGTCGTCCCGGCCTCGTGGATGGAGGTGACGAGCAAGGCGGCGAAGAGGGCCAAGAAGAAGATGGCCGCGGAGGAGGCTGCGGCGAGAGCAGTCGCGGCCGAGGCAGCTGCCGCCGCTTCACGGCTGCAGGCTGCGAGGGAGCCGAGGGCGGCGGGCGGCGCACGAGTGCAGGGCGGCGCGAGCGCGGCGAAGCCCGCCGCCGGGAGGGACGGTGGCCTGGGACGCACCCCCAGAACCGGAGCAGTGGCCATCACCATCCCCGAGAGCTGCAAGCTCACTTATTCGGAGGTGATGGCCAGGGCAAAAGAGAGGGTGGACCTCAAGGCTATCGGGATCGAGTCGGGGGTGCTTCCCAGGCGGTCGAAAACCGGCGGGATCCTCCTGGAGGTCAGGGGCACGGGGTGCCAGGAGAAGGCACGGGCCCTCTCCGGGAGGATCGCCGAGGCGCTTGGGGGGACCGGGGTTAAGGTCTCCCAGGCGGTCAAGCGCGGCGAGGTGCGCGTGGCGGGTGTGACGTAAACTGGGTGAAAATACTTGAAAGAAGGAGAGTGGGAGTTACCCAGCTCTTTATCCCGTTCTTTACTGACAAAAAGTATAAGTTTATTTAAGACAAAGTTACAAAACGGAGGTTCAGCCAAGATTGACTGCCCTGGGAATGTTCCCATACTTATAGCTTGACCTTATTGATTAGTAATGCATTTTTTTGGGGGCTTTCGAAATCAGGCGGATGTGATTTGACTAATGCTGTTGCGTACGCGTGTATCGAGAAATGCTGTGGTGTCGAGGTGAATGCTCGGGGAATGCTGACTTGTGCAAATGACTCGGGAAATGCTGTGGTGTCGAATGGAATATGATCTGGTATAGCTCGGGGATTTTTAGGACGTTACATACCCCCCTTCTTAGATTGATTTTGGTCCTCCAAAATTTTACTTCCTCTTGAGGATGGACTTGTGGAATCTTGCTCTTCCGGATTCAAAGGTAACACGCCCGTCTCCTGTATCGGAAGAGAACTCTATTGTTGGTACCTCTGTACAAATGTTTCGCGATGCTGAAGGTACAGGTGCCGGTGTTACATTGTTAATGGTTTGCGCATTGTTCCTAGTTTTATAACATAATAAATGGATGCAAAGTTTCTTAGGTAAACAATTAAAGATTCCTATCTTATTTAATACATATACGCCTAATAGTCCAAGGGAAACATAGCCTGCTATTTGTAATGTTGTGAGTCCCCAATGTTTAATGCTTTCGATTCTATGTGAATAAGTCAACTGGTTTGTCCTGTCAGTTATCTGGTCTCGTTAATTATTAATGGTACTGAGATTTTGAAGTATATTTTGTTATTTAGTGTAAATACTTTGAGTGCAGCTATGTCTAGAATAAATTGAAAATTTTCTTTCTTAGATTCTATAGCGGAATTGAGTGCCTTATGTGCCAAAGCTTTGCCAAAATTGTTTATGAAAATTTCGTGGTTATATGAAAATTATCTGTGGACTAATTATCCCTTGTTTAGCCATTAATATCACGTTAAGCGTCTCGTCAAGTTGAAATTGTAAGTCATATATAGCGCTTTCTGTTCTGATAAACAGTTCTGTGATCAATTCCTCTCGATTGGTTGCTTGTTCTAAATCCTTAAATGCTAAACTCAAATTCTCTATGCGTTTGATTCCGTCCGAGCTTATGATTTTTCTAATTAAAGCGGTCTGATTGCTTACAATGGTTTTCAGTTCGTTTCCTTCGTTGAACAGTTTGTCGATATTCGCGTTTATTAATTCTAAATCGTTATTGTCTAATGTACCGAATAGGCTCTTGGATACTGATCCTATAATATTTAATAGCCTTCTCTTATATCTACTATGTGTGATTAATTTTAGGTGTAGCGCTAAGCTATCCAATTTTTCTATTCGTTCGTTTAGTGAATCAATCTCGTTCTTTAGTCTGCAAGCTTCTTTACATTGTATCTGAATACCTTTAGTATACATCTTAACTTGATTAAACCTTATAAATACATCGTCTATGTTCAATCCTATGTAAATATCTACTTCTGAGTTATACAAGTATGCTTTATTGATTTCCTCGTGGAATATCGAGCTGTCCTCTAAGGGTACTATATCTAATCCGTATACGAGGTTCCCGGTAAAGGTGATGGTGACCGTCCTGCAAAGTAAGGTTTTAATCGGTTACCGTGTATCTTTTTAACTTGGTTGTCGACAAAAATTTCATAGTACGGTGTGTTGACTCTTTGTATCCTATATGGTCCTAACCATTCAACATCTAACTTGTCTTTTTTATGATCGTTGTGTACTAACACAAAATCTCCTTCTTTAAATATTGCCTGAGTCCTGACAATCTTTCTTCTTTGGTCCCTTTGATACCTCTTTTTACTCTTCAACAGAGTTTCTCTAGCCAGTGTCAAATATCTATTCAATTGTTTTTGCCAAAGTGAAAACATTTCATCGTAGGTGAAACCTGTGGTTCTCGCGATGGATGAGGGTAGGTTAGCTTTTCTACCGAAGGTGAGTTCGAAAGGTGTAAAGCCAGTTGCTTCATGAATAGAAGTATTGTATCCTAGACAAATAAAGTTCAGAACATCGTCCCATTCCTTGTCACTGTCATGTAAGCTAGTTCGTATTAAATCTTTTACTGTAGCATGAGTTCTTTCTAAGGATCCGTTGGATTGGGGATGGAAGGATGTAGTCTTTACGTGTTTGATTTTAAATGCTTCCTCGAATTTCGTCATTAGTTCGCTAACAAAGTTTTGTCCCTGGTCGGTGAGTATTGTTTTAGGTGCTGAAAATATGTATATGTAGTGGTCCAGTAATGCATTAAGTATCGACTCTGTCTGTTGTGTTTTTAGGGGTACTAGTATGAGGTATTTCGTTAGGTCATCGTGTATAGAGAGTATAAATTGATTTCCTTTTTTGGTCTTTGTCATTGGGCCTATGATGTCCATAGCTATTTTATCGTTCGGTTGCATTGGCGTGTCTGATATTATTGGCATTTCTTTAGGTCTAATTCTTGTTAATTTTTCCTTTTGGCAGGCGTCGCACCTCTTCACATAATCTTCTATCTTCTCCATCAGGTGTGGTATTTTGAATTTGTCCTTTATTCTCTGATAGGTCTTCTGTATTCCGAAGTGTCCGGTGGCGTCATTGTGGTTTTCTTTCAGTATCGTCTCTATTTCTTCTTCCGTCAGTTCTCGTATCGGTTCCCATGCGAAGTAGATCGTTTTATACCGGTCGTTGAAGTACATTAGTATGATCTTGATCCTATTTTTCTCCATTTCGGTTAGTGCCTTGTCTCCGATTCCAATCTTCGTACTTTTCTGCAGTATTTGGTATATTTTCTTCAGCCAGTTTATTCTGTCGTAATTGCCTAGTTCTGTTTTGGTTAACTGATAGAACGTATGGTCATTTGGTACGATCTTTAAACGCGCTGGTATTGTTTCATCCTTTTCCCATTCGTCGAAAATCTTTAAGTGGTTTTGAATTTCAGGATCTTCTTCGTCTTGTTGCCTGGTGATTGCATGTACTCTTGACAACGCGTCCGCGGCTGTGTTATCCTTTCCTTTTGTATATTCGATCTCGTATTCGTACTCTTCCAATTTCAGTCTCCATCTCATTAATCTTGAAGAAGGATCTTTACAGTTGTTTAACCATTTGAGTGCTTGGTGGTCGGTGCGTATGACGAACTTCCGCCCTAACAGGTATTGTCTCAGTCTCTTTACTGCCCATACGATGGCCAATAGTTCTTTTTCTGTTGTCGTGTAGTTTCGTTCAGGTGCGTTAAGTGTTCGCGATATATAACAACATGGGTGTCCGTCTTGTGATAGTACTGCTCCTATACCTTCGTTACTGGCGTCTGTCGTTAGTGTAAATTGTCTGTTAAAGTCTGGGTATGTCAATACGGGTGCTTCACATAGCTTTTGCTTTAAGGTTTCGAAACTGTTTTGTTGTTTGTCTGTCCAGTGGAATGGTACGTCTTTTTGGGTCAAGTCTGTCAATGGTTTAGCGATCTTTGAAAAGTTCCGTATGAATTTTCGATAGTATCCGGATAATCCTAAAAATGATTTGATTTCTGTCGGTGTTGTAGGTACTTTAAAACGTTCTACAGCTAGTATCTTTTTAGGGTTTGGTTTGACTCCTTCCGCGGTTACTAGGTGTCCAAGGTATTCTAGTTCAGGTTTTAAAAATTCGCATTTGTCTGGCTGTATCTTTAGTCCAAGTTCCCTGAGTCTCTGAAGTACCATAGCTAAGTTTTCGTTGTGTTTCCCTATTGTGTCTCCGAAAATTATTATGTCATCTAAGTAAACGAAGCAGTGTTTATTAACTAGTCCTCTAAGTGCTGTGTCCATCATTCGTTGAAAGGTAGCTGGTGCATTCTTAAGTCCAAAAGGCATTCTGTTATAGTGAAAGTGTCCCTGAGGTGTACTAAAGGCTGTGTATTTTTTTGAGTCAGGATCCATAGGAATTTGGTGGAAACCAGAGGATAGGTCTAAGGCCGAAAAGAATTTATCGTTTCCTAATTGACTAAGTATGTCGTCGATGTCTGGTAAAGGGTAAGCGTCTTGGTCTGTCAATTCGTTCAATTTCCTAAAATCGATAACTATTCTCCATTTCTGTTTTCCTGAAGCATCTGCCTTTTTAGGTACCACCCATACAGGAGAGTTGTATGGCGAATCCGATTCTTCGATAGTTTTCTTATTGAGCATGTCATTCATTTGCTTCTCGATTTCGAGCTTGTGACATTCCGGAGGTCTATACGATTTAGTGTTAATGATTTTATTTTCTTTCAAAGTTATAGTGTGTTTAGCAAGGTTAGTACAGGGTAGGGTATCGGTTTCTAAGTTGAACACGTCTAAGTAATGGATTAAAATTTTCTCAATAGGTTCGCGAAGGTTTTTCTCTATATGACTTGTTCTCACTATGGCTTTGAATTTCCCAATTTGGTCTATGTCGTTTATGTTATAAATTTGGTTAGAGATATCTTTGTTTGTCTCACCAAAGTTGAAGAAGCATACTCGCGTTGGTCTGCCTTCGAGATAGATTGTCTGAACTTTGACTTCTCCTGGTTGTACTGTAGCTGGTTTCTGAAAATATAGCACATTGTCGTTAAGCTTGATTTTATCATTAGAGATTTCATATTGGTACTTTTCTAAGCAAGGTAGCCCTATGATTCCGTCTTCTATTAAAGGAAAGTCGTCTGGTATAACAAAGAATTTATGTGATTGGTCAAAGATTCGAATTTTAACGTATCTGTCTATAGTGTAACGGTCTTGTCCCATAAAAAATGTTCGCGGTTCTGTTTTGTTCATAACGCTATTAATTTTTGATTCTTTAATTAAATTTATTCCTGCTCCTGTGTCGATGAGGTGTATCCGTCTTCCTCCTGATGTATTGAATGTGGTGGTAAGAAGTCTTCCTGTTGTTGTATTGACTCGAATTCTTGGCCGTTCTCGATCTCTACTCTGTTTACCCGTGGTGGTAGGTTTCGCTGGCTGGCTGGTGGAAAATTTCCATTCGGACACTGGTTGGCTATGTGTCCCGAGCGATTGCACTTGAAGCATTTTATTGCTGCGCGTTCAGCTAATGGTGTTCGTTCGAGGCGCCTGAAGCTGTTTGCTGCTGCTGACTGCGCGATTGTTCGTACCGTAGGTCGTCGCTCGTCGTAGCGTCTTGGTTGTTGTTGATTAGCGAAGCGGTTGGTGTTCACTGCTCGTTCCGATCGTGATGCTGCTGGTCGCTTCCATTCGTTTTGCTCTTCTCGTAGATAGCGTTCGATTTCCGCTGCTTTCTTCTCGGTTTCGGCTAAAGATTGAGGTTCGTTTGCCAAAAGCGTTCGTCCTATTTCTCTTCTGAGTCCTTTCAGATAGATTCTATTCACTTTCTTCATTGTTGCTTCCATCATTATGCGCCTGGTTATTAGTTGCGGATATTCGTTGGTAATGGCATATGTTAGCTTGTTCAATACGCGTCTGAATCGGATGTTAAAGTTCTGTACACTTTCTTCTTTTCCTTCCTTGATTTCCCGCAGTTGCTCGCTGTATTCGTCTGTGGTTACCTGAGTTGCCACGTTTGATCGTAACGCTTCGTATAGTTCACCAAAAGATTCTATTTGTAAATTTCGTATCCCTTGGGCCGCTTTCCCAATGATTTTCTCTACTTTAATGGCTTTTAATAGCAATTCTTTTTCGGTGCACATGTTGCGCATGGAACGTACTTCTTTAATAAAATCTTCTACCCCAATATCGTCATCTCCGTTTAGCGTTGGAATATACCGTATAGCATCCTTGGCTCGTAGCGTTGGAGTACAGTCTGTTGTTCGTTCAGAAGCTTCATCGTTCACATCATTATTGATTGTGACTATCGGTGGTGCTGTTCGAGTTGTGGTGGTTTGTTCAGCTCGTTCTTGTTGTATGGCTGTACTTGCACCATCGTCGCCCGTTATTAGGGATCCGAACTCGTCAGTTGTCACTGTTCTAATACTTACGCCCATCCGTAGATCAGCGAGGTTCTTGCCGAGGATCTCTATTTCCCTAATACGTTTTTTATTTTCTTCGTCAGCTTGTTTCGTTAGTAGCGCGAATTGCCTTTGAACTTCCGACATTTCTTTTTCATGTCGTTCGTTTTGCTTTTGCATAGCATCTAGGATTGCTCTTAGATTGGGGTCTACACCTGTAGAGGTTGAAGCTTGTTCTCCGTTCTTTGTCATTATTGTAACCTTTTCGTCGTCTTGAATCTTGACTGCTGATGCTACTACCTCTTACGCGGTAATAAATAAATGAAGCCAGAGTTTTACCTTAGTGATTGCCGTAGCACGGGGCGGTTCCGTAGAAAGCTCCAAATCGACTGGTTCACTGGATTCGTTATAGTGCAGTTGTCTTCAGAGTTGACCGTAGTCCCAAGGAGTGGCTCTTCCGTAGTAGAGTTGTCGTTGGTTTACTTGAAGATCGATTTGCACTATCCTGGCAGGATCGCCAAAATGTGACGTAAACTGGGTGAAAATACTTGAAAGAAGGAGAGTGGGAGTTACCCAGCTCTTTATCCCGTTCTTTACTGACAAAAAGTATAAGTTTATTTAAGACAAAGTTACAAAACGGAGGTTCAGCCAAGATTGACTGCCCTGGGAATGTTCCCATACTTATAGCTTGACCTTATTGATTAGTAATGCATTTTTTTGGGGGCTTTCGAAATCAGGCGGATGTGATTTGACTAATGCTGTTGCGTACGCGTGTATCGAGAAATGCTGTGGTGTCGAGGTGAATGCTCGGGGAATGCTGACTTGTGCAAATGACTCGGGAAATGCTGTGGTGTCGAATGGAATATGATCTGGTATAGCTCGGGGATTTTTAGGACGTTACACGGGCCTGGACGACTCGGTGTCGTCCGGGGACGTAGCGGTGGCGCTGGCGGCGGCGGGGGGGTGTTCCGCGGCGGAGTTCCGGGTCGGCGAGATCCGCAGACCCGCCTCGGAGCAGGCGCTGGGCTCCTGTTGGGCCCAGGGCCCCCTCGCGGCCGTCAAGAAAGTGGTGGCGGGAGGCCGGCTGCTGGTCGGCTGGTCCTCGGCCCGCGTCGAGGCGCTGAGGGAGCGGCCCCTCCAATGCTTCCGTTGCTTGGAGACGGGGCACACGCGGGCGACATGCAAGAGCGCGGTCGACAGAGGCGCGTTGTGCTACCGCTGCGGGGCGGCGGAGCACCGGGCTTCGGCCTGCAAGGCCGCCCCCAGGTGTCCGCTCTGCGCGGACCTGGGGAGACCATCGGGCCATAGATTCGGGGCCAAAGCGTGTGCCCCGGCTCCCAAGAGGGGCCGCGCGGCGACGAAAGAGAAGGGCGCGTCTGGGGCTGCATCCGCGCAGCGGCCGCAGACGGCGCCGGGGGCCCGGCCCTCCCAGGGAGGGGACTCTGCAGAGCCCATGTTAGAGTAGGTACTTTTAATCCTACTCCGGTTCTGCAGGCGAACCTCAACCACTCGCGCGCGGCACAGGACCTGTTTGTCCAAGCCGTGCGCGAGTGGGGGGCTGGGCTGGCAGTTGCGGCGGAGCCGTACGCAATCCCCGAACACCCCTTCTGGGTGGGGGACGAGATCGGCTCCGTAGTAATAGTGGCGGGAAGCCGCCCCGGGTCCCCGTCGGTCTCCCTTCTGGAGCGGGGCGAGGGATTCGTGGCGGTGCAATGGGGGGACATCGCGGTTGTCGGGATCTACATCTCGCCGAGCTGTGGCCTCGATCAATTTCGGGGGTTCCTGGGTGGGCTGAACAGCTGCATCGCGCTGTGCAGCGCCCGCCCGGTTCTCGTTTTGGGAGACTTCAATGCCCACGCGGTATCGTGGGGGAGTCCCAGGACGACCACTAGGGGTAGCGAGGTGTTAACCTGGGCGGCCGGCCTGGATCTCCGGTTGATTAACCGGGGATCCACGCCGACGTGCGTGCGTCCGCAGGGGGTCTCGATTGTCGACCTGACATGGGGGACTCCCTCGGCCGTGCGCCGGGTGTCGGGATGGAGGGTGGCCGAGGAGATAGAGATTGCGTCAGACCATACGCCCATCGTCATGGACGTGTGGCCCACCCTCCACGCGCGGGATTCCCGGCCGGGCCGGGGGGACCGACGGCCGCGATGGGCCTTGAAGCGGCTGGACGCGGACGCGTTCGGGGCCGCGGTAGCCGCGGCGACATGGACGGGGCCGGGCCTGTCCGAGCTGGCGCCTGCGCAAGGGGCGAGGCGGCTGCGGGAGGTAATGACGGCGGTGTGCGACACCGCCATGCCCCGCAGCCGGTTCGCCCCCAGGAGGGCGGCGTACTGGTGGTCCGCCGGCATTGCGGAGCTCCGGCGTGCCTGCAATGCCGCGCGGCGTCGGTACGGCCAAGCGCGTAGGAGGCGCGACGACGAGGAGGCGAGGGCGAGGCTCGGCGGGGAGTACCGAGCCGCGCTCGGGGTTCTCCGCAGGGCTATCGCGCGGGCCAAGGCCGACGCGTGGTCGGAGCTCGTCGGCATGGTGGACTCCGATCCATGGGGGCGCCCGTACAAGCTTGTCATGAACAAGCTGCGCGCGTGGGCGCCTCCGGTGACGGAGTCGATGGACCCCCACCTGCTCGAGGGAGTGGTGGCGTCCCTCTTCCCGCGAGAGGGGGGACAACTGCGCCGCTCCCATTGGGAACAGGAGCCTCTCTCCTTGTCCGCAGAGTGGGAGGTGTCGGCCGGCGAGCTGGGTGAGGCGATGGCCAGGGCGCGGCGGGTGGGCCGCAAGGCCCCGGGCCCGGACGGGTTGCCGGGCCGCGCGTTGGTCTTGGCCCTGGAGGGGGGACTCGCCGCCGAACTCCGGCAGCTGTATAACGGCTGTCTGAGTGAGGGGGTGTTCCCCACGGAGTGGAAGTCGGGCAGGTTGGTCCTCCTTCCGAAGGGGGGCAAGTCCCGGGACTCGCCCTCAGGGTACCGGCCAATTTGTCTGCTGGACGAGGCGGGGAAGTTGTTCGAGCGCGTACTCGTTGGACGCCTCGTCCGGCACCTGTCGGCGGGAGGGGTCCCCGATCTGAGCGGGGTTCAATTCGGCTTCCGGGAGGGTCTCTCCACCGTCGACGCTATTCGGCGGGTGAGGGCTCTCTCGGAGGCCTGTACGAGGGGGGGCGGTGTTGCGTTGGCGATATCCTTGGATATCGCTAACGCGTTCAACACCGTCCCCTGGGATCGGATAATGGAGGCCCTGGTCTTCCACCGGGTGCCTCTGTATCTCAGAAGGGTGATCGGGAGCTATCTCTCCGACAGGGGTATAGAGTATCCCGGCCGGTACGGGATGGTGCGCAGGGGCGTCGTGCGCGGGGTTCCGCAGGGCTCGGTGTTGGGCCCGTTGCTGTGGAATCTTGCGTACGATCGCGTCCTGCGGGAGGAGATGCCTCCCGGGGTCAGCCTGACGTGTTACGCCGACGACACGCTGGTATTGGCCACCGGGAGGTATGCGAAGGAGGCCATCTGCCTGGCGGAGCGCGGCGCGTGGCGCGCGGTGCGCGCGATCCGGTCGCTGGGCCTAGAGGTGTCCGTCGAGAAAACCAGGGCCATGTGGTTTCTCCGCTCGGCCCGGTTGGCGGCGCCTCCCCAGTGCTGGATCTGCGTGGGGGAGGGGATGGTCAAGGTCGGGTCCCAGATACGGTACCTGGGACTCGAGCTTGACGGCCGGTGGCGTTTTGACCGCCACCTTGAGTCGCTGGCGCCCCGGGCGGAGAGGGCGACCGCTGCGCTCGGTCGCCTTCTCCCGAATCTCGGGGGGCCCTGTGGACGGGTGCGTCGTCTGTTCGCGGTGGTGGTGCGAGTTTTGGTCCTGTACGGAGCCCCTGTATGGGCGCACGATGTCTTGGCTAGGGGGCGCAGTGGCGGCACACGGTCGCTGCTGCGTCGCATCGAGCGCAGGCTGGCCATAGGCATCGTGCGGGGGTACCGCACCATTTCATACGCGACGGCGATGGTGATGTCGGGGCTGATCCCCCTCGAGCTGGAGGCCCGCGTGTTGGCGGATGTGCATACGCACTCCAGGGAACTCCGGCTCCGGGGGGTGGCCCCGGACCAGGCGCGGCTCATGGTGGATGAGCTCAGGCGACATGCTCGGCGGCACGCAGCCCGGGAGTGGCGCGATAGCCTTCCCGGGACGAGGGAGGGCGAGAGGCGGGCCGTTCGGGCCATCCTCCCGGTGTTCGATCAATGGAACAGGGGATGGATGGGGCATAGGGTCTCCTACCGTGTGACGCAGGTGATGAGCGGGCACGGGTGCTTCGGCGACTACCTGTGTCGCATCGGGAGGGAGACCGAGGAGGCGTGTCACCACTGCGGCGAGCCGCGGGACACGGCGCAACACACTCTGGAGGAGTGTCCGGCATGGGGGGGAGAGCGCCGTGCCCTGCGGCGCGCGGTGGGCCACGACCTCTCGCTCCCGGCTGTCGTCGCTGCGGCAGCCGGTGGCGAGGAGGCGTGGAGGGGGTTCGCTTCCTTCTGCGAGCGGGTTATGCTGCGGAAGGAGGCTGCGGAACGGGATCGGGAGCGTAATCACGATCCCGGCCGAAGGGGGGGGGGGGGAGGCGGCGCAGGGTACGCCCCGGGGGCGTACCCCCGTTGTGACGCCTCTGACGCGAGCGGGGACGCCCTTGATGATCTCGAGGCGGGGGATCGGATATCCCCTTACACTCGGTCACCAGCGGCGTCCCCGGAGGCCGCCGGGCATCTCGGGCGGGGGCTCGGATGCTCATCGGGCGGCCTAACAGGGGGGGAGGGCGCCACGTCGTCCGTTGCGTGGTGCCTTCGGATAGAGTAGGTACGGGAGGGGGCCGCGTCACCCCCCCCCCCCCCGGGTGGTATGCTAAGGCGGGGGCACACCGGATTGACATGCGCGCGCAGAGCACGGGTGCCCCCAGGAGTCTAGGGACGGACGGGGAGGAGTTAGTGGGTATACTCGGCGTTGCACCAACCAGCCGAGGAGTCCCACATAACCCGGACCACCCCCCCACCAGGGGGGGTTCGGGTATCCGTAACGAGATTACCTCCTCGAAAAAAAAAAAAAAAAAAAAAATAGGATAGGATAGCGGATAGGATAGGATGGAGTATCGTATAGGGGATTGGATAGGATAGAGGATAGGATAGGATAGAGCATAGGATAGGGTGGAGTATAGGATAGGGGATTGGATAGGATAGAGGATAGGATAGGATAGCGGATAGGATTGAGGATAGGATAGAGTTGAGAATAGGTTAGGATAGAGGATATGATAGGATAGAGGATACGATAGAGGATTGGATAGTATAAAGGAGAGGATATTATTGAGGATAGGATAGGACAGAGGATAGGATAGGTTTGATGATAGGATAGTGGATAGGATAGGGGATTGGATAGGATAGAGGATAGGATAGGATAGAGGATAGGTTCGGATAGATGATAGGATAGGGGATTGAATAGAATAGAGGATAGGATAGGGTAGAGGATAGGATACGATAGAGGATAGTATAGGATAGAGGATAGGATAGGATAGAGAATAGTATAGGATAGATGATATTATAGGATAGAGGATAGGATAGGATAGAGGATAGGATCCGATAGAGAATAGTATAGGATAGATGATATTATAGGATAGAGGATAGGGTAGGGTAGAGGATAGGAACGGATAGAGGATAGGATAGGGGATTGGATAGGATACAGGATAGGATAGGATAGTGGATAGGAGAGGATTCAGGATAGGATAGAGGATAGGATATAGGATACGATAGAGGATATGATAGAAGATTGGATAGGATAGAGGATAGGATAGAAGATTGGATAGGATAGAGGATAGGATAGGATAGCGCATAGGATAGGATGGAGTATAGGATAGGATTGAGGATACGATAGGGTTCAGGATAGGTTAGGATAGAGGATAGGATACGATAGAGGATATTATAGGATAGAGGATAGGATACGATAGAGAATAGTATAGGATAGATGATATTATAGGATAGAGGATAGGATAGGATAGAGGATTGGATACGATAGAGGATAGTATAGGATAGAGGATAGGATAGGATAGAGAATAGTATAGGATAAATGATATTATAGGATAGAGGATAGGATAGGGTAGAGGATAGGATAGAGAATAGGATAGGATGGAGGATAGGATAGGATAGAGGATAGGATAGGATAGAGGATTGAATAAGATAGAGGATATTATAGGATATAGGATAGGATAGGATACTTGATAGGATAGGATAGAGGATAGGAGAGGATTCAGGATAGGATAGGATTGAGGATAGGATAGGATAGTGGATAGGATAGGATGGAGTATAGGATAGGATTGAGGATACGATAGGGTTCAGGATAGGTTAGGATAGAGGATAGGATACGATAGAGGATATTATAGGATAGAGGATAGGATACGATAGAGAATAGTATAGGATAGATGATATTATAGGATAGAGGATAGGATAGGATAGAGGATAGGTTCGGATAGATGATAGAATAGGGGATTGGATAGAATAGAGGATAGGATAGGATAGAGGATAGGATACGATAGAGGATAATATAGGATAGAGGATAGGATAGGATAGAGAATAGTATAGGATAGATGATATTATAGGATAGAGGATATTATAGGATAGAGGATAGGATAGGATAGAGGATAGGATAGTGGATAGGATAGGATAGAGCAGACGATAGAGAATAGGATAGAGAATAGGAAAGGATAGATGAGAGTATAGGATGGAGGATAGGATAGGGTAGAGGATAGGATAGACAATAGGATAGGATAGAGGATAGGATAGGATAGAGGATAGGATCGTATAGAGGATAGGATGGGGGATTGGATAGGATAGAGTTTAGGATAGCATAGAGGATAGGATAGGGTAGAGGATAGGATAGGATAGGAGGATAGGATAGGATACAGGATAGGATAGGGTAGAGTATAGGATACAGAATAGGATAGGATAGAGGATAGGATAGGATAGAGGATAGGATCGGATAGAGGATAGGATACGATAGAGGATAGTATAGGATAGAGGATAGGATAGGATAGAGAATAGTATAGGATAGATGATATTATAGGATAGAGGATAGGATAGGATAGAGGATAGGATAGGTAATTGGATAGGATAGAGGATAGGATAGAATAGAGGATAGGATAGAGAATAGGATAGGATAGAGTATAGGATGTGATAGAGGATAGCATCGGATAGAGGATAGGATAGGGGATTGGATAGTATAGAGGATATAATAGGATAGAGGATAGGATAGGATAGAGGATCGGATAGGATAGAGGATAGGATAGGATAGAGGATAGGATAGAGGATAGGATAGAGGATAGGATAGAGGATAGGATAGAAGATTGGATAGGATAGGGGGTTGGATAGAATAGAGGATAGGATAGGATAGAGGATAGCATACGATACACGATAGTGTAGGATAGAGGATAGGATAGGATAGAGAATAGGATAGGGCAGAGAATAGGATACAGAATAGGATAGGATAGAGGATAGGATAGGATAGAGGATAGGATCGTATAGAGGATAGGATGGGGGATTGGATAGGATAGAGGATAGGATAGGGTAGAGGATAGGATAGGATAGAGGATAGGATAGGATAGAGGATAGGATAGGATACAGGATAGGATAGGGTAGAGTATAGGATACAGAATAGGATAGGATAGGGGATAGGATAGGATAGAGGATAGGATAGAGGATAGGATAGAAGATTGGATAGGATAGGGGGTTGGATAGAATAGAGGATAGGATAGGATAGAGGGTAGGATACGATACAGGATAGTGTAGGATAGAGGATAGGATAGGATAGAGAATAGGATAGGGCAGAGAATAGGATACAGAATAGGATAGGATAGAGGATAGGATAGGATAGAGGATAGGATCGTATAGAGGATAGGAGGGGGATTGGATAGGATAGAGGATAGGATAGGATACAGGATAGGATAGGGTAGAGTATAGGATACAGAACAGGATAGGATAGAGGATAGGATAGGATACGATAGAGGATAGTATAGGATAGAGGATAGGATAGGATAGAGAATAGTATAGGATATATGATATTATAGGATAGAGGATAGGATAGGGCAGAGAATAGGATACAGAATAGGATAGGATAGAGGATAGGATAGGATAGAGGATAGGATCGTATAGAGGATAGGAGGGGGATTGGATAGGATAGAGGATAGGATAGGATACAGGATAGGATAGGGTAGAGTATAGGATACAGAACAGGATAGGATAGAGGATAGGATAGGATACGATAGAGGATAGTATAGGATAGAGGATAGGATAGGATAGAGAATAGTATAGGATATATGATATTATAGGATAGAGGATAGGATAGGATAGACAATAGTATCGTATAGAGGATAGGATAGGTGATTGGATAGGATAGAGGATAGGATAGGGAATAGGATAGGATAGAGGATAGGATGTGATAGAGGATAGGATCGGATAGAGGATAGGATAGGGGATTGGATAGTATAGAGGATATAATAGGATAGAGGATAGGATAGAATAGAGGATCGGATAGGATAGAGGATAGGATAGAGGATAGGATAGAGGATAGGATAGAAGATTGGATAGGATAGGGGAATGGATAGAATAGAGGATAGGATAGGATAGAGGATAGGATACGATACAGGATAGTATAGGATAGAGGATAGGATAGGATAGAGAATAGGATAGGGCAGAGAATAGGATACAGAATAGGATAGGATAGAGGATAGGATAGGATAGAGGATAGGATCGGATAGAGGATAGGATCGTATAGAGGATAGGATAGGTGATTGGATAGGATAGAGGATAGGATAGGGTAGAGGATAGGATAGAGAATAGGATAGGACAGAGGATAGGATGTGATAGAGGATAGGATCGGATAGAGGATAGGATAGGGGATTCGATAGTATAGAGGATATAATAGGATAGAGGATAGGATAGAATAGAGGATCGGATAGGATAGAGGATAGGATAGGATAGAGGATAGGATAGAGGATAGGATAGAGGATAGGATAGAAGATTGGATAGGATAGGGGATTGGATAGAATAGAGGATAGGATAGGATAGAGGATAGGATACGATACAGGATAGTATAGGATGGAGGATAGGATAGGATAGAGAATAGGATAGGGCAGAGAATAGGATACAGAATAGGATAGGGTAGAGGATAGGATAGGATAGAGGATAGGATCGGATAGAGGATAGGATAGGATAGAGGATAGGATAGAGGATAGGATAGAGGATAGGATAGAGGATAGGATAGAAGATTGGATAGGATAGGGGATTGGATAGAATAGAGGATAGGATAGGATAGAGGATAGGATACGATACAGGATAGTATAGGATAGAGGATAGGATAGGATAGAGAATAGGATAGGGCAGAGAATAGGATACAGAATAGGATAGGATAGAGGATAGGATAGGATAGAGGATAGGATCGGATAGAGGATAGGATAGGTGATTGGATAGGATACAGGATAGGATAGGATAGAGGATAGGATAGGATAGGATAGAGGATAGGATAGGGTTGAGGATAGGATAGGATTGAGGATAGGATAGGATAGTGGATAGGATAGGGGATTGGATAGGATAGAGGATAGGATAGGATAGACGATAGGATAGGATAGAGGATAGGATAGGGTAGAGGATAGGATAGGATAGGATAGAGGATAGGATAGGGTAGAGGATAGGATCGGATACAGGATAGGATAGGGTAGAGTATAGGATACAGAATAGGATAGGATAGAGGACAGGATAGGATAGAGGATAGGATCGGATAGAGGATAGGATGCGATAGAGGATAGGATCGGATAGAGGATAGGATAGGGGATTGGATAGTATAGAGGATATAATAGGATAGAGGATAGGATAGGATAGAGGATAGGATAGAGGATAGGATAGAGGATAGGATAGAGGATAGGATAGAAGATTGGATAGGATAGGGGGTTGGATAGATTAGAGGATAGGATAGGATAGAGGATAGGATACGATACAGGATAGTGTAGGATAGAGGATAGGATAGGATAGAGAATAGGATAGTGCAGAGAATAGGATACAGAATAGGATAGGACAGAGGATAGGATAGGATAGAGGATAGGATCGTATAGAGGATAGGATGGGGGATTGGATAGGATAGAGGATAGGATAGGGTAGAGGATAGGATAGGATAGAGGATAGGATAGGATACAGGATAGGATAGGGTAGAGTATAGGATACTGTTTCGGCATGCACGAGACTTCGAGCTGCCTGAGGCCGGGACCGCTCAGAATTGAACGCTGAGGAAGGTGGTGTAGACAGGAGGCGATAAACGGGAACTCCGATTGTTGTTTCAACACACTTTATTTGGCTCACGAGGCCAAACCGTCGAAAATGTATAAAGAGCTGGACATTATGCAATGAACGCGATATAAAATAAGCGACGACGCCGCGAGAAAACACTATGAGTTTCGAGTATGTGACGAAGTCACGAGATAGACAACTAATAATTTGATATTAAGTGAAGAGAGAAAGCAAGCGAGCGCTGCGAAGTTAGAACGACGTCTGATCGTGCGTTCGCGCACGGTAACGCACGAGACGTCGGGAGAACCGTTGATCGTAGGGTTTTCCATAGGTGAATTCGGTTCACCTTTGATCGTGAGGTGAAATTCAAACAAAGGTGTTTGTCGCCGGTGACACGGCTGTTTACGCGACCGAGACAACGGCTGCTCGGTTTCGCGCTCACAACACGAAAACAAGTACGAACCGGCCACCAACGGTCGAAACCCCCTTCGTTTGAATCTCACAATTTTAGGCTAATCCTGAACATACCGCCCGCCTTGAAACGATAGTTTCGAAACGCACGCACACTGCTCTGTGGACGGAAGATGCCGAATCGGAAGACGCGAGAATCTCGAGCCGCCCGCCATGATGAGACGGGGGAATGAATTTAACGCAAGCACACGCAACCTTAATTTTAAACAAGAGAAAGCTTAGTCTAACGATCGCATAATTAATCTAACGCACGCAACTTACATCTAGGGAGCGCGACTTCCATCTATAACGCACGGAGGAAGTACCTTATTATTCCGCTGGGTTTTGACAAGAAACCGGCAGCGGGCACAGTTTAACGATGGGCCGCTTGAGCTCGGCGGTGCTTGTTTTAACGGTCACCACGCGCGTAGATCCGTCTTCGCCCGGATGTAGTTGCGTTACTCGACCGAGCTCCCACTTACAGGGAGGAAGATTCGGAAGGCGCAGAAGGACGAGCTGCCCGATCGCTAGTGAAGGTCGTTCGCGACGCCATTTACTGCGCTGCTGGAGAGTGTTGACGTAATCGTCTCTCCAGAGTTTCCAGAATCGCTCGGTCATGTGCCGAATAAGTTGCCAGCGCGAGAGGCGATTTTCGGCAAGGGTTAGCGTCGATGGCTGAGGGGGCACCGTGAGCGCCGAACCGATTAAAAGGTGGCCGGGAGTCAATGACTCGAAATCATCGTAGGAGTCGGATAGCGGAGATATCGGACGAGAATTGAGACAGGCTTCGATTGCACAGAGAAGGGTGGTAAACTCTTCAAATGTGAGAGTGCGATCTTTTAAAACACGACGCATATGATGCTTCATGCTTTTCACGCCGGCCTCCCATAGGCCTCCGAAGTGCGGGGCCGAAGGGGGTATGAAGTGCCATGAAACACCGTCGGTGGCAGTTTTATTTAAAAACTCGGGATCGTTAAGAGTTGCGCGATGCGCGAGATGGAGTTCGCGATTAGCTCCGATGAACGTGGTACCGTTATCTGAATACATTGCTTCTGGAATTCCTCGGCGAGAGCAAAATCGACAGTAGGCGTTGAGAAACGCGGGTGTTGAATAATCCGCAACCAGCTCGAGATGGATCGCCTTGGTTGCTAGGCATATGAACAACGCGATGTAAGCTTTGCGAGAGGTGATGCCCCGACCTGCGGATGCTCGAATCTGGACGGGGCCAGCGTAATCAAGACCGCAGTGAGCAAAGCATTTCGCGGGAGGAGAGACCCGAGGTTCCGGAAGCTGGCCCATGATTTGTGCGGGAATTGCAGCTCGCTCTCGAACGCAGGTGACGCAGGTGTGAATCACCGATTTCGCAAGAGTTCGCGCTCGTAAAATCCAGAAATTCTGGCGGAGGGTGCTCAAGGTGAGCTGGAGCCCACCGTGCAGCGAACGAAGATGCGCGTGTTCGATGATTAGTCGAACGAGGGGATGCGACGCGAGAATGATCGGATGTTTCGAATGATACGGTAAGGGAGCACGGTGTAGCCGACCTCCCACGCGTAGGATCCCTTGGTTATCGAGGAAAGGATTAAGAGCACTCAGAGGGTTCTTCGACGGCAGCGGTTGGTTCTGTAGGAGAGTCTTGCGTTCCGACGTAAATAGAGTGGATTGGATCCGGCGGATCCACCAGAACTTCGCGTTACTGCATTCGTCAGCCGAAAGCGCGAGACCATAACCGCGAGACGGAGCTCGACCTGTCTCCGGGTTACTGCGTCGACACGCGTACACGAAACGGAAGAGGTACGCTGTGACGCGAATGAGTTTTGGCCATGAAGAGAACCTTGTTTCCAGTTCCCAAGGTTGAGATAGGACGGCGGAATTAGCCGGTATGACCTTTGCCTCTAACGGATTGGTGTCGTCGATCCGAATCTGAAGCGGTGGCCATTCGGAGCGATCGCGGGTCAACCAGGCGGGACCTTGCCACCAGAGGGATGACCGAAGAAGGTCGTCGCTTAGGAGACCGCGAGAGGCGCAATCGGCAGGATTGTCTTCTGTACAGACGTGTCGCCATTCCGCGAGCGGGAGCCGGGCTTGAATCTTGGAAACCCGGTTGGCCACAAACGTCTTCCAGCGCGAGGGATGCTGTTGGACCCAATTCAGGACCACGGTCGAATCGGTCCAGCACACGCAGGAGAGATTTCGCGTGCCGAGGGTCGACTGGACAAATTCCATGAGACGCGAGAGAAGAAGGGCCCCTTGCAATTCCAGTCGAGGAATTGTCAAGGGATTCAGAGGTGCTACTTTCGATTTTCCAGCGAGGAGAGAAATCGTGACCTCGCCGGAGGGCGAGGTGCATTTGGCATACACGACGGCGGCGTAAGCGACTGTCGAGGCATCGGCGAAGCCGTGAAGTTCGATGCTAGGAGACCGTATAGAGGAGCCGATCCACCTAGGAAGGGTGACCGAGTCGAGGAGAGATAGGCGCTCGCAGATCGGTCGCCATTTGTCGAGAAGTGCCTCCGGTAGTTTTCCGTCCCAACTAATGCGGATTCGCCAGAGATCCTGAAGGAAGATCTTCGCAAGCACGGTTGCTGGAGTGACCCAGCCTAACGGGTCGTAGAGTTTGGCTATCGTGGAAAGAATCGACCTCTTCGTCGACGGCAATGGGTCAGCCACGATGGTTCGAAGTTGAAAGGCGTCAAGGGTTGGACTCCAGCTGACTCCAAGGACCTTGAGCTGGTCGTCAGGGGCGAGAAGCTTCGTGCACGCGAGACCGTGATCCGCTGGATCGAGATCGGTCAGCAACTCGGACGAATTGCTTGCCCACTTCCGGAGCCTAAAGTTCCCGCAGTCGAGGAGCGCGGTCAGCTGATTACGAGACTGGCGAAGGGATTCGAGGTCATCGTCCCCGAACAATACGTCGTCCACATAGATGTGGTGTTGAAGAATGTGCTGCGCGAGAGGGAAACGATGCCCGTCGTCCTCATTAAGCCGTTGAAGGACGCGAAGGGCAAGATATGGAGCGCACGTCATCCCGTATGTGACGGTGAGAAGCTGATATTCTCGGCACGAGGCGGAAAGTGCTGGCTGCCACAGAATTCTCTGGTAATCGACGTCCCGTTCGTCAATGAGAATTTGGCGATACATTTTCGCGATATCGGCTGTATAGACGAACCGGAATTTTCGCCATCGGAGAATAACTGCGGCGAGATCATTTTGCAGTTTCGGACCGGCGAAAAGGTGGTCGTTTAAGGAAGAGCCGTTGGTTGTGAGGCTGGAGGCGTTGAACACGACGCGAAGGTGGGTCGTAGCGCTGTCAGCTCGAAAGACAGGATGATGCGGGATGAAAACGCATTGCCGAGACGATGCAGTCGAATTTTGAGCTAGCCGCATGTGACCTAGACGCTCGTATTCGTCCAGAAACTCGCTATACTCTTTTGAGATCGCGGAACTCGTCTTTAGACGGCGCGATAGAGAGTGCATCATTTTCTCTGCGACCCGACGCGATTGCCCGATCTCTATCGGGGGTCCTGATCGGAACGGCAGACGAACGATGTACCGTCCGTCGGGAGCGCGAGACGTGTTGTCGCAGAAGTGACGCTCGCACGCTTCTTCGTCCGGTGTAAGGAGAGACTGGAGAGGGATTTCTTCTACTTCCCAAAATCGTTGCATTTCTGAAGTCAACTGTTGGTCAGCGAGACAGTGATGCGTGACAACGAAAGTCGACGGATCGCTCGGGCGCGACGAATTCGCGACCACGGGGCCCGAGATTATCCATCCGAAAATGGAATTTTGGGCAATAGGTTTCCCCGGCTCGCCCCTTCGTATTCCGTCAAGGATTATATGCGGATAGATGTCTGCTCCTAGAATCATTTGAATTGAGTCGGGACTCGAAGGATCCGCGTCAGCCCAGTTCAAATCCGAGAGATGCTCGAAATTACATGAATCCGTTACGCGCCGCGGTGTGTACGTGGACAGAGACGGTAACACGAGCGCGGTTGTTGTGACCGTTGGAGAGCGAGAAGAGCGCGGGGAGAGACGCAAACGTATCGCATGCCGAGCGGTGCCTGTGCGTACCCCACCAACTCCCGAAATCGTCGTCGCGACACGTTGACGCTTCGCCTGTAACAGCTGAGCAACAGCCTCGGTTACGAAGCTTGTTTCCGATCCTTGGTCGATTAACGCACGAACTGTTATGTTGCGGCCGGATTCGACGCTTGCATGCACCCATGCAGTGGCTAGTAAAATTGTCTTAGACGAGGTAGATTTCGCGGACGCGAGATGCGACTGTACTTCGGCGGTCGGGCACGTGCTATCGATTGATTCGGCCGAAGTTGTCGAATCGGGAGCGTGTCTCTCGTCATGCAACAACGTATGATGCCGCTGATGGCATACGCGACACGAATATTTACTCGTGCAATCTTGAGCGGCGTGCGATTGGCTCAAGCAATTTGAGCACCGAGATAATCGCTTAACGATTTCGCTACGACGGGCAGCGCTTTTCGCTAGAAACGATGGGCACGCGTTCATATAGTGACGCGAGCGACAGATCGGACACGCTACCGGAGATGACCCTTTTACCGCCGCGGTATGAACACGAGTGGACTCGTGTTGGAATTTACTCGCCGGAATTCCGCCTTTGAGACGTGCGGGAGATTTCGGACGCGAAACGGGAGGACTCGCACAACCTCCCTTGAAGTCCTCGAGAGCTCGGACACGGGAATCGATAAACGCTCGCAAAGTATCGAACGACGGCGGCGTCACGTCATCGCTGGTTTTTATGTTCCACGCTTTCCTCGTGGTGGAATCGAGCTTCTGCGATATTAAATGAACGAGAATATCGTTCCAGAGTTCGTCGGAACTTCGACCCAGGTTTTTGAGCGACGAAACGGCCATGCATACCCGATCGCGTAGGTCCTGCAGGTCCGACGCAGACTCGCGATTTAGTGCGGGCAACTGTAGTAACGCTGAGAGATGAACGGTCAGGAGGCGGCGCGGATTATCGTAACGTGCCTTAAGCGCATCCCACGCAATTTTGAAATTCGCCGCGGTGACCGGGATATTGCTCACACAATCAAGAGCGCGGCCTTTTAGCGATGAGACTAAATAATGCATGCGCGCAACATCCGTGAGGGACCGGTTGGAAATTATGAGCGCGTTGAATCGGTCGCGAAACGCCTCCCAGGTCTCGCAATGACCTTCGAATTGTGGGAGGTTGATTCGCGGGAGCTGCGCGGGTGGTTCCATCGAGAGATGGGAATCGGCCGAAACGGAATTAGCAGCACTTACATCCTCCTGTTTCTGCTGCTCGAGGACGTCCGTCATGAAGGCGAGGCTGTCCAAGTAAACCTCCTCCGTGGCTGCAAACTGGTCCTCGGTGAAGTACGGGTGGTTCATCTGCTCCTTCGATGAAAGGGCAGCTGCGACCTTTCCATGACCAGCCTCGTACTTCCTCCACTGATCCTTGATGTGGACGATCCGGGTCTGGACCACGCTCTTCGTCCACTTCTCCTTTCCCAGTTTTTTAAAATTCGATACAGCTCGTTCGATGGCCCGTTGTAGATTGAGCTGGTGCTCCAGATGTTCGGCCATGGTCGTATGTTGAACCGTGAAAGTCTACTTCCTCAGATCCGGCTCGAAGGACCAAAATGTTTCGGCATGCACGAGACTTCGAGCTGCCTGAGGCCGGGACCGCTCAGAATTGAACGCTGAGGAAGGTGGTGTAGACAGGAGGCGATAAACGGGAACTCCGATTGTTGTTTCAACACACTTTATTTGGCTCACGAGGCCAAACCGTCGAAAATGTATAAAGAGCTGGACATTATGCAATGAACGCGATATAAAATAAGCGACGACGCCGCGAGAAAACACTATGAGTTTCGAGTATGTGACGAAGTCACGAGATAGACAACTAATAATTTGATATTAAGTGAAGAGAGAAAGCAAGCGAGCGCTGCGAAGTTAGAACGACGTCTGATCGTGCGTTCGCGCACGGTAACGCACGAGACGTCGGGAGAACCGTTGATCGTAGGGTTTTCCATAGGTGAATTCGGTTCACCTTTGATCGTGAGGTGAAATTCAAACAAAGGTGTTTGTCGCCGGTGACACGGCTGTTTACGCGACCGAGACAACGGCTGCTCGGTTTCGCGCTCACAACACGAAAACAAGTACGAACCGGCCACCAACGGTCGAAACCCCCTTCGTTTGAATCTCACAATTTTAGGCTAATCCTGAACAGATACAGAACAGGATAGGATAGAGGATAGGATAGGATACGATAGTATAGAGGATATAATAGGATAGAGGATAGGATAGAATAGAGGATCGGATAGGATAGAGGATAGGATAGGATAGATGATATTATAGGATAGAGGATAGGATAGGATAGAGGATAGGTTCGGATAGATGATAGGATAGGGGATTGGGTAGAATAGAGGATAGGATAGGATAGAGGATAGGATACGATAGAGGATAATATAGGATAGAGGATAGGATAGGATAGAGGATAGGATAGAGAATAGGATAGGATGGAGGATAGGATAGGATAGAGGATAGGATCGGATAGAGGATAGGATACGATAGAGGATTGGATAGGATAGAGGATATTATAGGATAGAGGATAGGATAGGATACAGGATAGGATAGGATAGAGGATAGGAGAGGATTCAGGATAGGATAGGATTGAGGATAAGATAGGATAGTGGATAGGATAGGATAGATGATATTATAGGATAGAGGATAGGATAGGATAGAGGATAGGTTCGGATAGATGATAGGATAGGGGATTGGATAGAATAGAGGATAGGATAGGATAGAGGATAAGATAGGATAGTGGATAGGATAGGATAGATGATATTATAGGATAGAGGATAGGATAGGATAGAGGATAGGTTCGGATAGATGATAGGATAGGGGATTGGATAGAATAGAGGATAGGATAGGATAGAGGATAGGATAGGATAGAGGATAGGATAGGATAGGATAGAGGATAGGATAGGGTTGAGGATAGGATAGGATTGAGGATAAGATAGGATAGTGGATAGGATAGGGGATTGGATAGGATAGAGGATAGGATAGGATAGAGGATAGGATAGGATAGAGGATAGGATAGGGTAGAGGATAGGATAGGATAGGATAGAGGATAGGATAGGGTAGAGGATAGGATAGGATAGGATAGAGGATAGGATAGGGTAGAGGATAGGATAGGGTAGAGGATAGGATCGGATACAGGATAGGATAGGGTAGAGTATAGGATACAGAATAGGATAGGATAGAGGATAGGATAGGATAGAGGATAGGATAGGATACAGGATAGGATAGGATAGAGGATAGGAGAGGATTCAGGATAGGATAGGATTGAGGATAGGATAGGATAGTGGATAGGATAGGATAGATGATATTATAGGATAGAGGATCGGATAGGATAGAGGATAGGATAGGATAGAGGATAGGATCGGATAGAGGAAAGGATAGAGGATAGGATACGATAGAGGATAGGATAGAGGATAGGATAGGATAGAGGATAGGTTCGGATAGATGATAGGATAGGGGATTGGATAGAATAGAGGATAGGATAGGATAGAGGATAAGATAGGATAGTGGATAGGATAGGATAGATGATATTATAGGATAGAGGATAGGATAGGATAGAGGATAGGTTCGGATAGATGATAGGATAGGGGATTGGATAGAATAGAGGATAGGATAGGATAGAGGATAGGATAGGATAGAGGATAGGATAGGATAGGATAGAGGATAGGATAGGGTTGAGGATAGGATAGGATTGAGGATAAGATAGGATAGTGGATAGGATAGGGGATTGGATAGGATAGAGGATAGGATAGGATAGAGGATAGGATAGGATAGAGGATAGGATAGGGTAGAGGATAGGATAGGATAGGATAGAGGATAGGATAGGGTAGAGGATAGGATAGGATAGGATAGAGGATAGGATAGGGTAGAGGATAGGATAGGGTAGAGGATAGGATCGGATACAGGATAGGATAGGGTAGAGTATAGGATACAGAATAGGATAGGATAGAGGATAGGATAGGATAGAGGATAGGATAGGATACAGGATAGGATAGGATAGAGTATAGGATACAGAATAGGATAGGATAGAGGATAGGATAGGATAGAGGATAGGATAGGATACAGGATAGGATAGGATAGAGGATAGGAGAGGATTCAGGATAGGATAGGATTGAGGATAGGATAGGATAGTGGATAGGATAGGATAGATGATATTATAGGATAGAGGATCGGATAGGATAGAGGATAGGATAGGATAGAGGATAGGATCGGATAGAGGAAAGGATAGAGGATAGGATACGATAGAGGATAGGATAGAGGATAGGATAGGATAGAGGATAGGTTCGGATAGATGATAGGATAGGGGATTGGATAGAATAGAGGATAGGATAGGATAGAGGATAAGATAGGATAGTGGATAGGATAGGATAGATGATATTATAGGATAGAGGATAGGATAGGATAGAGGATAGGTTCGGATAGATGATAGGATAGGGGATTGGATAGAATAGAGGATAGGATAGGATAGAGGATAGGATAGGATAGAGGATAGGATAGGATAGGATAGAGGATAGGATAGGGTTGAGGATAGGATAGGATTGAGGATAAGATAGGATAGTGGATAGGATAGGGGATTGGATAGGATAGAGGATAGGATAGGATAGAGGATAGGATAGGATAGAGGATAGGATAGGGTAGAGGATAGGATAGGATAGGATAGAGGATAGGATAGGGTAGAGGATAGGATAGGATAGGATAGAGGATAGGATAGGGTAGAGGATAGGATAGGGTAGAGGATAGGATCGGATACAGGATAGGATAGGGTAGAGTATAGGATACAGAATAGGATAGGATAGAGGATAGGATAGGATAGAGGATAGGATAGGATACAGGATAGGATAGGATAGAGGATAGGAGAGGATTCAGGATAGGATAGGATTGAGGATAGGATAGGATAGTGGATAGGATAGGATAGATGATATTATAGGATAGAGGATCGGATAGGATAGAGGATAGGATAGGATAGAGGATAGGATCGGATAGAGGAAAGGATAGAGGATAGGATACGATAGAGGATAGGATAGAGGATTGGATAGGATAGAGGATATTATAGGATAGAGGATAGGATAGGATACAGGATAGGATAAGATAGAGGGTAGGAGAGGATTCAGGATAGGATAGGATTGAGGATAGGATAGTGCATAGGATAGGATAGATGATATTATAGGATAGAGGATAGGTTCGGATAGATGATAGGATAGGGGATTGGATAGAATAGAGGATAGGATAGGATAGAGGGTAGGATAGGATAGAGGATAGGATCGGATAGAGGATTGGATACGATATAGGATAGTATAGGATAGAGGATAGGATAGGATAGAGAATAGTATAGGATAAATGATATTATAGGATAGAGGATAGGATAGAGAATAGGATAGGATGGAGGATAGGATAGGATAGAGGATAGGATCGGATAGAGGATCTGATACGATAGAGGATTGGATAGGATAGAGGATATTATAGGATAGAGGATAGGATAGGATACAGGATAGGATAGGATATAGGATAGGAGAGGATTCAGGATAGGATAGGATTGAGGATAGGATAGGATAGTAGATAGGATAGGATAGATGATATTATAGGTTAGAGGATAGGATAGGATAGAGGATAGGTTCGGATAGATGATAGGATAGGGGATTGGATAGAATAGAGGATAGGATAGGATAGAGGATAGGATACGATAGAGGATAGTATAGGATAGAGGAGAGGATAGCATAGAGAATAGTATAGGATAGATGATATTATATGATAGAGGATAGGATAGGGTAGAGTATAGGATACAGAATAGGATAGGATAGAGGATAGGATAGGATAGAGTATAGGATCGGATAGAGGATTGGCTACGATAGAGGATATTATAGGATAGAGGATAGGATAGAATACAGGATAGGATAGGATAGAGGATAGGAGAGGATTCAGGATAGGATAGGATTGAGGATAGGATAGGATAGTGGATAGGATAGGATAGATGGTTTTATAGGATAGAGGATCGGATAGGATAGAGGATAGGATAGGATAGAGGATAGGATCGGATAGAGGATAGGATACGATAGAGGATAGTATAGGATAGAGGATAGGATAGGATAGAGTATAGGATACAGAAGAGGATAGGATAGAGGATAGGATAGGATCGGATAGAGGATAGGATAGGGGATTGGATAGGACAGAGGATAGGATAGGATAGAGGATAGGATAGGATAGACGATAGGATAGGGTAGAGGATAGGATAGGGTAGAGGATAGGATAGAGAATAGGATTGGATGGAGGAGAGGATAGGATAGAGGATAGGATAGGATAGAGGATTGAATAGGATAGAGGATATTATAGGATAGAGGATAGGATAGGATACAGGATAGGATAGGATAGATGATATTATAGGATAGAGGATCGGATAGGATAGAGGATAGGATAGGATAGAGGATAGGATCGGATAGAGGATAGGATAGAGGATAGGATACGATAGAGGATAGGATAGAGGATTGGATAGGATAGAGGATATTATAGGATAGAGGATAGGATAGGATACAGGATAGGATAAGATAGAGGGTAGGAGAGGATTCAGGATAGGATAGGATTGAGGATAGGATAGTGCATAGGATAGGATAGATGATATTATAGGATAGAGGATAGGATAGGATAGAGGATAGGTTCGGATAGATGATAGGATAGGGGATTGGATAGAATAGAGGATAGGATAGGGCAGAGTATAGGATACAGAATAGGATAGGATAGAGGATAGGATAGGATAGAGGATAGGATCGGATAGAGGATAGGATAGGTGATTGGATAGGATAGAGGATAGGATAGGATAGAGGATAGGATAGGATAGAGGATAGGATAGGATAGAGAATAGGAATAGGATAGAGGATAGGATAGGATAGGATAGAGGATAGGATAGGGTTGAGGATAGTATAGGATTGAGGATAGGATAGGATAGTGGATAGGATAGGGGATTGGATAGGATAGAGGATAGGATAGGATAGAGGATAGGATAGGATAGAGGATAGGATAGGGTAGAGGAAAGGATAGGATAGGATAGAGGATAGGATAGGGTAGAGGATAGGATCGGATACAGGATAGGATAGGGTAGAGTATAGGATACAGAATAGGATAGGATAGAGGATAGGATAGGATAGAGGATAGGATCGGATAGAGGATAGGATCGGATAGAGGATAGGATAGGGGATTGGATAGGACAGAGGATAGGATAGGATAGAGGATAGGATAGGATAGACGATAGGATAGGGTAGAGGATAGGATAGGATAGAGAATAGTATAGGATAGATGATATTATAGGATAGAGGATAGGATAGGATAGAGGATAGGATAGGGTAGAGTATAGGATACAGAATAGGATAGGATAGATGATATTATAGGATAGAGGATAGGATAGGTTAGAGGATAGGAACGGATAGAGGATAGGATAGGGGATTGTATAGGATAGAGAATAGGATAGGATGGAGGATAGGATAGGATAGAGGATAGGATCGGATAGAGGATTGGATACGATAGAGGATAGTATACGATAGAGGATAGGATAGGATAGAGAATAGTATAGGATAAATGATATTATAGGATAGAGGATAGGATAGGGTAGAGGATAGGATAGAGAATAGGATAGAGGATAGGATAGTATAGAGGATTGAATAGGATAGAGGATATTATATGATAGAGGATAGGATAGGATACATGATAGGATGGGATAGAGGATAGGAGAGGATTCAGGATAGGATAGGATTGAGGATAGGATAGGATAGTGGATAGGATAGGATAGATGATATTATAGGATAGAGGATCGGATAGGATAGAGGATAGGATAGGATAGAGGATAGGATCGGATAGAGGATAGGATACGATAGAGGATAGTATAGGATAGAGGATAGGATAGGATAGAGTATAGGATACAGAAGAGGATAGGATAGAGGATAGGATAGGATAGTGGATAGGATACGATAGAGGATAGGATAGAGGATTGGATAGGATAGAGGATATTATAGGATAGAGGATAGGATAGGATACAGGATAGGATAAGATAGAGGGTAGGAGAGGATTCAGGATAGGATAGGATTGAGGATAGGATAGTGCATAGGATAGGATAGATGATATTATAGGATAGAGGATAGGATAGGATAGAGGATAGATTCGGATAGATGATAGGATAGGGGATTGGATAGTATAGAGGATAGGATAGGATAGAGGATAGGATAGGGTAGAGGATAGGATAGGATAGAGGATAGGATAGGATAGAGGATAGAATAGGGTAGAGTATAGGATACAGAATAGGATAGGATAGAGGATAGGATCGGATAGAGAATAGTATAGGATAGATGATATTATAGGATAGAGGATAGGATAGGGTAGAGAATAGGAACCGATAGAGGATAGGATAGGGGATTGTATAGGACAGAGGATAGGGTAGGATAGAGGATAGGATAGGATAGACGATAGGATAGGGTAGAGGATAGGATAGGATAGGATAGAGGATAGGATAGGGTAGAGGATAGGATCGGATACAGGATAGGATAGGGTAGAGTATAGGATACAGACTAGGATAGGATAGAGGATAGGATAGGATAGAGAATAGTATAGGATAAATGATATTATAGGATAGAGGATAGGATAGAGAATAGGATAGGATGGAGGATAGGATAGGATAGAGGATAGGATCGGATAGAGGATAGGATACGATAGAGGATTGGATAGGATAGAGGATATTATAGGATAGAGGATAGGATAGGATACAGGATAGGATAGGATAGAGAATAGGAGAGGATTCAGGATAGGATAGGATTGAGGATAGGATAGGATAGTGGATAGGATAGGATAGATGATATTATAGGATAGAGGATAGGTTCGGATAGATGATAGGATAGGGGATTGGATAGAATAGAGGATAGGATAGGATAGAGGATAGGATACGATAGAGGATAGTATAGGATAGAGGATAGGATAGGATAGAGAATGGTATAGGATAGATGATATTATAGGATAGAGGATAGGATAGGATAGAGGATAGGATAGGGTAGAGTATAGGATACAGAATAGGATAGGATAGAGGATAGGATAGGATAGAGTATAGGATCGGATAGAGGATTGGATACGATAGAGGATAGTATACGATAGAGGATAGGATAGGATAGAGAATAGTATAGGATAAATGATATTATAGGATAGAGGATAGGATAGGGTAGAGGATAGGATAGAGAATAGGATAGAGGATAGGATAGGATAGAGGATTGAATAGGATAGAGGATATTATATGATAGAGGATAGGATAGGATACAGGATAGGATGGGATAGAGGATAGGAGAGGATTCAGGATAGGATAGGAGTGAGGATAGGATAGGATAGAGGATAGGATAGGACAGAGGATAGGATAGGTTTGATGATAGGATAGTGGATAGGATAGGGGATTGGATAGGATAGAGGATAGGATAGGATAGAGGATAGGTTCGGATAGATGATAGGATAGGGGATTGAATAGAATAGAGGATAGGATAGGGTAGAGGATAGGATACGATAGAGGATAGTATAGGATAGAGGATAGGATAGGATAGAGATTAGTATAGGATAGATGATATTATAGGATAGAGGATAGGATAGGATAGAGGATAGGATCCGATAGAGAATAGTATAGGATAGATGATATTATAGGATAGAGGATAGGGTAGGGTAGAGGATAGGAACGGATAGAGGATAGGATAGGGGATTGGATAGGATAGAGGATAGGATAGGATAGAGGATAGGATAGGGTAGAGGATAGGATAGGATAGGATAGAGGATAGGATAGGGTAGAGGATAGGATCGGATACAGGATAGGATAGGGTAGAGTATAGGATACAGAATAGGATAGGATAGAGGACAGGATAGGATAGAGGATAGGATCGGATAGAGGATAGGATACGATAGAGAATAGTATAGGATAGATGATATTATAGGATAGAGGATAGGATAGGATAGAGGATTGGATACGATAGAGGATAGTATAGGATAGAGGATAGGATAGGATAGAGAATAGTATAGGATAAATGATATTATAGGATAGAGGATAGGATAGGGTAGAGGATAGGATAGAGAATAGGATAGGATGGAGGATAGGATAGGATAGAGGATAGGATAGGATAGAGGATTGAATAGGATAGAGGATATTATAGGATATAGGATAGGATAGGATACTTGATAGGATAGGATAGAGGATAGGAGAGGATTCAGGATAGGATAGGATTGAGGATAGGATAGGATAGTGGATAGGATAGGATGGAGTATAGGATAGGATTGAGGATACGATAGGGTTCAGGATAGGTTAGGATAGAGGATAGGATACGATAGAGGATATTATAGGATAGAGGATAGGATACGATAGAGAATAGTATAGGATAGATGATATTATAGGATAGAGGATAGGATAGGATAGAGGATAGGTTCGGATAGATGATAGAATAGGGGATTGGATAGAATAGAGGATAGGATAGGATAGAGGATAGGATACGATAGAGGATAATATAGGATAGAGGATAGGATAGGATAGAGAATAGTATAGGATAGATGATATTATAGGATAGAGGATATTATAGGATAGAGGATAGGATAGGATAGAGGATAGGATAGTGGATAGGATAGGATAGAGCAGACGATAGAGAATAGGATAGAGAATAGGAAAGGATAGATGAGAGTATAGGATGGAGGATAGGATAGGGTAGAGGATAGGATAGACAATAGGATAGGATAGAGGATAGGATAGGATAGAGGATAGGATCGTATAGAGGATAGGATGGGGGATTGGATAGGATAGAGTTTAGGATAGCATAGAGGATAGGATAGGGTAGAGGATAGGATAGGATAGGAGGATAGGATAGGATACAGGATAGGATAGGGTAGAGTATAGGATAGGATAGAGGATAGGATAGAGGATAGGATAGAGGATAGGATAGAGGATAGGATAGAAGATTGGATAGGATAGGGGGTTGGATAGAATAGAGGATAGGATAGGATAGAGGATAGCATACGATACACGATAGTGTAGGATAGAGGATAGGATAGGATAGAGAATAGGATAGGGCAGAGAATAGGATACAGAATAGGATAGGATAGAGGATAGGATAGGATAGAGGATAGGATCGTATAGAGGATAGGATGGGGGATTGGATAGGATAGAGGATAGGATAGGGTAGAGGATAGGATAGGATAGAGGATAGGATAGGATAGAGGATAGGATAGGATACAGGATAGGATAGGGTAGAGTATAGGATACAGAATAGGATAGGATAGAGGATAGGATAGGATAGAGGATAGGATAGAGGATAGGATAGAAGATTGGATAGGATAGGGGGTTGGATAGAATAGAGGATAGGATAGGATAGAGGGTAGGATACGATACAGGATAGTGTAGGATAGAGGATAGGATAGGATAGAGAATAGGATAGGGCAGAGAATAGGATACAGAATAGGATAGGATAGAGGATAGGATAGGATAGAGGATAGGATCGTATAGAGGATAGGAGGGGGATTGGATAGGATAGAGGATAGGATAGGATACAGGATAGGATAGGGTAGAGTATAGGATACAGAACAGGATAGGATAGAGGATAGGATAGGATACGATAGAGGATAGTATAGGATAGAGGATAGGATAGGATAGAGAATAGTATAGGATATATGATATTATAGGATAGAGGATAGGATAGGATACAGGATAGGATAGGATAGTGGATAGGAGAGGATTCAGGATAGGATAGAGGATAGGATATAGGATACGATAGAGGATAGGATAGAAGATTGGATAGGATAGAGGATAGGATAGAAGATTGGATAGGATAGAGGATAGGATAGGATAGCGTATAGGATAGGATGGAGTATAGGATAGGATTGAGGATACGATAGGGTTCAGGATAGGTTAGGATAGAGGATAGGATACGATAGAGGATATTATAGGATAGAGGATAGGATACGATAGAGAATAGTATAGGATAGATGATATTATAGGATAGAGGATAGGATAGGATAGAGGATTGGATACGATAGAGGATAGTATAGGATAGAGGATAGGATAGGATAGAGAATAGTATAGGATAAATGATATTATAGGATAGAGGATAGGATAGGGTAGAGGATAGGATAGAGAATAGGATAGGATGGAGGATAGGATAGGATAGAGGATAGGATAGGATAGAGGATTGAACAGGATAGAGGATACTATAGGATATAGGATAGGATAGGATACTTGATAGGATAGGATAGAGGATAGGAGAGGATTCAGGATAGGATAGGATTGAGGATAGGATAGGATAGTGGATAGGATAGGATAGATGATATTATAGGATAGAGGATAGTATAGGATAGAGGACAGGTTCGGATAGATGATAGGATAGGGGATCGGATAGAATAGAGGATAGGATAGGATAGAGGATAGGATACGATAGAGGATAGTATAGGATAGAGGATAGGATAGGATAGAGAATAATATAGAATAGAAGATATTATTGGATAGAGGATAGGATAGGATAGAGGATAGGATAGAGGATAGGATAGAGGATAGGATAGAAGATTGGATAGGATAGGGGGTTGGATAGAATAGAGGATAGGATAGGATAGAGGGTAGGATACGATACAGGATAGTGTAGGATAGAGGATAGGATAGGATAGAGAATAGGATAGGGCAGAGAATAGGATACAGAATAGGATAGGATAGAGGATAGGATAGGATAGAGGATAGGATCGTATAGAGGATAGGAGGGGGATTGGATAGGATAGAGGATAGGATAGGATACAGGATAGGATAGGGTAGAGTATAGGATACAGAACAGGATAGGATAGAGGATAGGATAGGATACGATAGAGGATAGTATAGGATAGAGGATAGGATAGGATAGAGAATAGTATAGGATATATGATATTATAGGATAGAGGATAGGATAGGATAGACAATAGTATCGTATAGAGGATAGGATAGGTGATTGGATAGGATAGAGGATAGGATAGGGTAGAGGATAGGATAGGGAATAGGATAGGATAGAGGATAGGATGTGATAGAGGATAGGATCGGATAGAGGATAGGATAGGGGATTGGATAGTATAGAGGATATAATAGGATAGAGGATAGGATAGAATAGAGGATCGGATAGGATAGAGGATAGGATAGAGGATAGGATAGAGGATAGGATAGAAGATTGGATAGGATAGGGGAATGGATAGAATAGAGGATAGGATAGGATAGAGGATAGGATACGATACAGGATAGTATAGGATAGAGGATAGGATAGGATAGAGAATAGGATAGGGCAGAGAATAGGATACAGAATAGGATAGGATAGAGGATAGGATAGGATAGAGGATAGGATCGGATAGAGGATAGGATCGTATAGAGGATAGGATAGGTGATTGGATAGGATAGAGGATAGGATAGGGTAGAGGATAGGATAGAGAATAGGATAGGACAGAGGATAGGATGTGATAGAGGATAGGATCGGATAGAGGATAGGATAGGGGATTCGATAGTATAGAGGATATAATAGGATAGAGGATAGGATAGAATAGAGGATCGGATAGGATAGAGGATAGGATAGGATAGAGGATAGGATAGAGGATAGGATAGAGGATAGGATAGAAGATTGGATAGGATAGGGGATTGGATAGAATAGAGGATAGGATAGGATAGAGGATAGGATACGATACAGGATAGTATAGGATGGAGGATAGGATAGGATAGAGAATAGGATAGGGCAGAGAATAGGATACAGAATAGGATAGGGTAGAGGATAGGATAGGATAGAGGATAGGATCGGATAGAGGATAGGATAGGATAGAGGATAGGATAGAGGATAGGATAGAGGATAGGATAGAGGATAGGATAGAAGATTGGATAGGATAGGGGATTGGATAGAATAGAGGATAGGATAGGATAGAGGATAGGATACGATACAGGATAGTATAGGATAGAGGATAGGATAGGATAGAGAATAGGATAGGGCAGAGAATAGGATACAGAATAGGATAGGATAGAGGATAGGATAGGATAGAGGATAGGATCGGATAGAGGATAGGATAGGTGATTGGATAGGATACAGGATAGGATAGGATAGAGGATAGGATAGGATAGGATAGAGGATAGGATAGGGTTGAGGATAGGATAGGATTGAGGATAGGATAGGATAGTGGATAGGATAGGGGATTGGATAGGATAGAGGATAGGATAGGATAGACGATAGGATAGGATAGAGGATAGGATAGGGTAGAGGATAGGATAGGATAGGATAGAGGATAGGATAGGGTAGAGGATAGGATCGGATACAGGATAGGATAGGGTAGAGTATAGGATACAGAATAGGATAGGATAGAGGACAGGATAGGATAGAGGATAGGATCGGATAGAGGATAGGATGCGATAGAGGATAGGATCGGATAGAGGATAGGATAGGGGATTGGATAGTATAGAGGATATAATAGGATAGAGGATAGGATAGGATAGAGGATAGGATAGAGGATAGGATAGAGGATAGGATAGAGGATAGGATAGAAGATTGGATAGGATAGGGGGTTGGATAGATTAGAGGATAGGATAGGATAGAGGATAGGATACGATACAGGATAGTGTAGGATAGAGGATAGGATAGGATAGAGAATAGGATAGTGCAGAGAATAGGATACAGAATAGGATAGGACAGAGGATAGGATAGGATAGAGGATAGGATCGTATAGAGGATAGGATGGGGGATTGGATAGGATAGAGGATAGGATAGGGTAGAGGATAGGATAGGATAGAGGATAGGATAGGATACAGGATAGGATAGGGTAGAGTATAGGATACAGAACAGGATAGGATAGAGGATAGGATAGGATACGATAGTATAGAGGATATAATAGGATAGAGGATAGGATAGAATAGAGGATCGGATAGGATAGAGGATAGGATAGGATAGATGATATTATAGGATAGAGGATAGGATAGGATAGAGGATAGGTTCGGATAGATGATAGGATAGGGGATTGGGTAGAATAGAGGATAGGATAGGATAGAGGATAGGATACGATAGAGGATAATATAGGATAGAGGATAGGATAGGATAGAGGATAGGATAGAGAATAGGATAGGATGGAGGATAGGATAGGATAGAGGATAGGATCGGATAGAGGATAGGATACGATAGAGGATTGGATAGGATAGAGGATATTATAGGATAGAGGATAGGATAGGATACAGGATAGGATAGGATAGAGGATAGGAGAGGATTCAGGATAGGATAGGATTGAGGATAAGATAGGATAGTGGATAGGATAGGATAGATGATATTATAGGATAGAGGATAGGATAGGATAGAGGATAGGTTCGGATAGATGATAGGATAGGGGATTGGATAGAATAGAGGATAGGATAGGATAGAGGATAAGATAGGATAGTGGATAGGATAGGATAGATGATATTATAGGATAGAGGATAGGATAGGATAGAGGATAGGTTCGGATAGATGATAGGATAGGGGATTGGATAGAATAGAGGATAGGATAGGATAGAGGATAGGATAGGATAGAGGATAGGATAGGATAGGATAGAGGATAGGATAGGGTTGAGGATAGGATAGGATTGAGGATAAGATAGGATAGTGGATAGGATAGGGGATTGGATAGGATAGAGGATAGGATAGGATAGAGGATAGGATAGGATAGAGGATAGGATAGGGTAGAGGATAGGATAGGATAGGATAGAGGATAGGATAGGGTAGAGGATAGGATAGGATAGGATAGAGGATAGGATAGGGTAGAGGATAGGATAGGGTAGAGGATAGGATCGGATACAGGATAGGATAGGGTAGAGTATAGGATACAGAATAGGATAGGATAGAGGATAGGATAGGATAGAGGATAGGATAGGATACAGGATAGGATAGGATAGAGGATAGGAGAGGATTCAGGATAGGATAGGATTGAGGATAGGATAGGATAGTGGATAGGATAGGATAGATGATATTATAGGATAGAGGATCGGATAGGATAGAGGATAGGATAGGATAGAGGATAGGATCGGATAGAGGAAAGGATAGAGGATAGGATACGATAGAGGATAGGATAGAGGATTGGATAGGATAGAGGATATTATAGGATAGAGGATAGGATAGGATACAGGATAGGATAGGATATAGGATAGGAGAGGATTCAGGATAGGATAGGATTGAGGATAGGATAGGATAGTAGATAGGATAGGATAGATGATATTATAGGTTAGAGGATAGGATAGGATAGAGGATAGGTTCGGATAGATGATAGGATAGGGGATTGGATAGAATAGAGGATAGGATAGGATAGAGGATAGGATACGATAGAGGATAGTATAGGATAGAGGAGAGGATAGCATAGAGAATAGTATAGGATAGATGATATTATATGATAGAGGATAGGATAGGGTAGAGTATAGGATACAGAATAGGATAGGATAGAGGATAGGATAGGATAGAGTATAGGATCGGATAGAGGATTGGCTACGATAGAGGATATTATAGGATAGAGGATAGGATAGAATACAGGATAGGATAGGATAGAGGATAGGAGAGGATTCAGGATAGGATAGGATTGAGGATAGGATAGGATAGTGGATAGGATAGGATAGATGGTTTTATAGGATAGAGGATCGGATAGGATAGAGGATAGGATAGGATAGAGGATAGGATCGGATAGAGGATAGGATACGATAGAGGATAGTATAGGATAGAGGATAGGATAGGATAGAGTATAGGATACAGAAGAGGATAGGATAGAGGATAGGATAGGATAGAGGATAGGATCGGATAGAGGATAGGATCGGAAAGAGGATAGGATAGGGGATTGGATAGGACAGAGGATAGGATAGGATAGAGGATAGGATAGGATAGACGATAGGATAGGGTAGAGGATAGGATAGGGTAGAGGATAGGATAGAGAATAGGATTGGATGGAGGAGAGGATAGGATAGAGGATAGGATAGGATAGAGGATTGAATAGGATAGAGGATATTATAGGATAGAGGATAGGATAGGATACAGGATAGGATAGGATAGATGATATTATAGGATAGAGGATCGGATAGGATAGAGGATAGGATAGGATAGAGGATAGGATCGGATAGAGGATAGGATAGAGGATAGGATACGATAGAGGATAGGATAGAGGATTGGATAGGATAGAGGATATTATAGGATAGAGGATAGGATAGGATACAGGATAGGATAAGATAGAGGGTAGGAGAGGATTCAGGATAGGATAGGATTGAGGATAGGATAGTGCATAGGATAGGATAGATGATATTATAGGATAGAGGATAGGATAGGATAGAAGATAGGTTCGGATAGATGATAGGATAGGGGATTGGATAGAATAGAGGATAGGATAGGGCAGAGTATAGGATACAGAATAGGATAGGATAGAGGATAGGATAGGATAGAGGATAGGATCGGATAGAGGATAGGATAGGTGATTGGATAGGATAGAGGATAGGATAGGATAGAGGATAGGATAGGATAGAGGATAGGATAGGATAGAGAATAGGAATAGGATAGAGGATAGGATAGGATAGGATAGAGGATAGGATAGGGTTGAGGATAGTATAGGATTGAGGATAGGATAGGATAGTGGATAGGATAGGGGATTGGATAGGATAGAGGATAGGATAGGATAGAGGATAGGATAGGATAGAGGATAGGATAGGGTAGAGGAAAGGATAGGATAGGATAGAGGATAGGATAGGGTAGAGGATAGGATCGGATACAGGATAGGATAGGGTAGAGTATAGGATACAGAATAGGATAGGATAGAGGATAGGATAGGATAGAGGATAGGATCGGATAGAGGATAGGATCGGATAGAGGATAGGATAGGGGATTGGATAGGACAGAGGATAGGATAGGATAGAGGATAGGATAGGATAGACGATAGGATAGGGTAGAGGATAGGATAGGATAGAGAATAGTATAGGATAGATGATATTATACGATAGAGGATAGGATAGGATAGAGGATAGGATAGGGTAGAGTATAGGATACAGAATAGGATAGGATAGATGATATTATAGGATAGAGGATAGGATAGGTTAGAGGATAGGAACGGATAGAGGATAGGATAGGGGATTGTATAGGATAGAGAATAGGATAGGATGGAGGATAGGATAGGATAGAGGATAGGATCGGATAGAGGATTGGATACGATAGAGGATAGTATACGATAGAGGATAGGATAGGATAGAGAATAGTATAGGATAAATGATATTATAGGATAGAGGATAGGATAGGGTAGAGGATAGGATAGAGAATAGGATAGAGGATAGGATAGGATAGAGAATAGTATAGGATAAATGATATTATAGGATAGATGATATTATAGGATAGAGGATAGGATAGGATAGTGGATAGGATAGGATAGAGGATAGGATAGGGTAGAGTATAGGATACAGAATAGGATAGGATAGAGGATAGGATAGGATAGAGGATAGGATCGGATAGAGGATAGGATAGGATAGAGGATAGGATCGTATAGAGGATAGGATAGGTGATTGGATAGGATAGAGGATAGGATAGGATAGAGGATAGGATCGGATAGAGGATAGGATAGGATAGAGGATAGGATAGGGTAGAGTATAGGTTACAGAATAGGATAGGATAGGATAGAGAATAGTATACGATAGATGATATTATAGGATGGAGGATAGGATAGGGTAGAGGATAGGATAGAGAATAGGATAGGATAGAGGATAGGATAGGATAGAGGATACGATCGGATAGGAGGATAGCATACGATAGAGGATAGGATAGGATAGAGGATAGGTTCGGATAGAGGATAGGATGGTTGATTGGATAGAATAGAGGATCGGATAGGATAGAGGATATGATAGGGTAGAGGATAGGATAGGATAGAGGATAGGATAGGATAGAGGATAGGGTAGGGTACAGTATAGGATACAGAATAGGATAGGATAGGATAGAGGATAGGATCGGATAGAGGATAGGATAGGGGATTGGATAGGATAGAGGATAGGATAGGATAGAGGATAGGATCGGATAGGATAGGATAGAGGATATTATAGGATAGAGGATAGGATAGGATAGAGGATAGAATAGGATAGGATAGAGGATAAGATAGGGTTGAAGATAGGATAGGATTGAGGATAGGATAGGATAGTGGATAGGATACTGGATTGGATAGGATAGATGATAGGATAGGATTGAGGATAGGTTGGGATAGTGGATAGGATAGGATAGAGCAGACGATAGGGGATAGGATAGAGAATAGGATAGGATAGGGTAGAGGATAGGATAGAGAATAGGATAGGATAGAGGATATTATAGGATAGAGGATAGGATAGGATACAGGATAGGATAGGATATAGGATAGGAGAGGATTCAGGATAGGATAGGATTGAGGATAGGATAGGATAGTAGATAGGATAGGATAGATGATATTATAGGTTAGAGGATAGGATAGGATAGAGGATAGGTTCGGATAGATGATAGGATAGGGGATTGGATAGAATAGAGGATAGGATAGGATAGAGGATAGGATACGATAGAGGATAGTATAGGATAGAGGAGAGGATAGCATAGAGAATAGTATAGGATAGATGATATTATATGATAGAGGATAGGATAGGGTAGAGTATAGGATACAGAATAGGATAGGATAGAGGATAGGATAGGATAGAGTATAGGATCGGATAGAGGATTGGCTACGATAGAGGATATTATAGGATAGAGGATAGGATAGAATACAGGATAGGATAGGATAGAGGATAGGAGAGGATTCAGGATAGGATAGGATTGAGGATAGGATAGGATAGTGGATAGGATAGGATAGATGGTTTTATAGGATAGAGGATCGGATAGGATAGAGGATAGGATAGGATAGAGGATAGGATCGGATAGAGGATAGGATACGATAGAGGATAGTATAGGATAGAGGATAGGATAGGATAGAGTATAGGATACAGAAGAGGATAGGATAGAGGATAGGATAGGATAGAGGATAGGATCGGATAGAGGATAGGATCGGAAAGAGGATAGGATAGGGGATTGGATAGGACAGAGGATAGGATAGGATAGAGGATAGGATAGGATAGACGATAGGATAGGGTAGAGGATAGGATAGGGTAGAGGATAGGATAGAGAATAGGATTGGATGGAGGAGAGGATAGGATAGAGGATAGGATAGGATAGAGGATTGAATAGGATAGAGGATATTATAGGATAGAGGATAGGATAGGATACAGGATAGGATAGGATAGATGATATTATAGGATAGAGGATCGGATAGGATAGAGGATAGGATAGGATAGAGGATAGGATCGGATAGAGGATAGGATAGAGGATAGGATACGATAGAGGATAGGATAGAGGATTGGATAGGATAGAGGATATTATAGGATAGAGGATAGGATAGGATACAGGATAGGATAAGATAGAGGGTAGGAGAGGATTCAGGATAGGATAGGATTGAGGATAGGATAGTGCATAGGATAGGATAGATGATATTATAGGATAGAGGATAGGATAGGATAGAAGATAGGTTCGGATAGATGATAGGATAGGGGATTGGATAGAATAGAGGATAGGATAGGGCAGAGTATAGGATACAGAATAGGATAGGATAGAGGATAGGATAGGATAGAGGATAGGATCGGATAGAGGATAGGATAGGTGATTGGATAGGATAGAGGATAGGATAGGATAGAGGATAGGATAGGATAGAGGATAGGATAGGATAGAGAATAGGAATAGGATAGAGGATAGGATAGGATAGGATAGAGGATAGGATAGGGTTGAGGATAGTATAGGATTGAGGATAGGATAGGATAGTGGATAGGATAGGGGATTGGATAGGATAGAGGATAGGATAGGATAGAGGATAGGATATGGATAGAGGATAGGATAGGGTAGAGGAAAGGATAGGATAGGATAGAGGATAGGATAGGGTAGAGGATAGGATCGGATACAGGATAGGATAGGGTAGAGTATAGGATACAGAATAGGATAGGATAGAGGATAGGATAGGATAGAGGATAGGATCGGATAGAGGATAGGATCGGATAGAGGATAGGATAGGGGATTGGATAGGACAGAGGATAGGATAGGATAGAGGATAGGATAGGATAGACGATAGGATAGGGTAGAGGATAGGATAGGATAGAGAATAGTATAGGATAGATGATATTATACGATAGAGGATAGGATAGGATAGAGGATAGGATAGGGTAGAGTATAGGATACAGAATAGGATAGGATAGATGATATTATAGGATAGAGGATAGGATAGGTTAGAGGATAGGAACGGATAGAGGATAGGATAGGGGATTGTATAGGATAGAGAATAGGATAGGATGGAGGATAGGATAGGATAGAGGATAGGATCGGATAGAGGATTGGATACGATAGAGGATAGTATACGATAGAGGATAGGATAGGATAGAGAATAGTATAGGATAAATGATATTATAGGATAGAGGATAGGATAGGGTAGAGGATAGGATAGAGAATAGGATAGAGGATAGGATAGGATAGAGAATAGTATAGGATAAATGATATTATAGGATAGATGATATTATAGGATAGAGGATAGGATAGGATAGTGGATAGGATAGGATACAGGATAGGATAGGGTAGAGTATAGGATACAGAATAGGATAGGATAGAGGATAGGATAGGATAGAGGATAGGATCGGATAGAGGATAGGATAGGATAGAGGATAGGATCGTATAGAGGATAGGATAGGTGATTGGATAGGATAGAGGATAGGATAGGATAGAGGATAGGATCGGATAGAGGATAGGATAGGATAGAGGATAGGATAGGGTAGAGTATAGGTTACAGAATAGGATAGGATAGGATAGAGAATAGTATACGATAGATGATATTATAGGATGGAGGATAGGATAGGGTAGAGGATAGGATAGAGAATAGGATAGGATAGAGGATAGGATAGGATAGAGGATACGATCGGATAGGAGGATAGCATACGATAGAGGATAGGATAGGATAGAGGATAGGTTCGGATAGAGGATAGGATGGTTGATTGGATAGAATAGAGGATCGGATAGGATAGAGGATATGATAGGGTAGAGGATAGGATAGGATAGAGGATAGGATAGGATAGAGGATAGGGTAGGGTACAGTATAGGATACAGAATAGGATAGGATAGGATAGAGGATAGGATCGGATAGAGGATAGGATAGGGGATTGGATAGGATAGAGGATAGGATAGGATAGAGGATAGGATCGGATAGGATAGGATAGAGGATATTATAGGATAGAGGATAGGATAGGATAGAGGATAGAATAGGATAGGATAGAGGATAAGATAGGGTTGAAGATAGGATAGGATTGAGGATAGGATAGGATAGTGGATAGGATACTGGATTGGATAGGATAGATGATAGGATAGGATTGAGGATAGGTTGGGATAGTGGATAGGATAGGATAGAGCAGACGATAGGGGATAGGATAGAGAATAGGATAGGATAGGGTAGAGGATAGGATAGAGAATAGGATAGGATAGAGGATAAGATAGGATAGAGGATAGGATAGGATAGAGAATAGTATAGGATAAATGATATTATAGGATAGAGGATAGGATAGGGTAGAGGATAGGATAGAGAATAGGATAGGATAGAGAATAGTATAGGATAGAGAATAGTATAGGATAGAGAATAGTATAGGATAGATGATATTATAGGATAGAGGATAGGATAGGATAGAGGATAGGATAGGATAGAGGATAGGATAGGGTAGAGGATAGGATAGAGAATAGGATAGGATAGAGGATAGGATAGTATAGAGGATAGGATCGGATAGAGGATAGGATACGATAGAGGATAGGATAGAGAATAGGATAGGTTAGATGATAGTGTAGGATAGAGGATAGGATAGAGGACATGATATTATAGAGGATAGGATAGGATAGAGGATTGGATAGGGGATTGAATAGGATAGAGGATAGGATAGGATAGGATAGATGATAATATAGGATAGAGGATAGGATAGGATTGAGGATAGGATAGGATAGGACAGAGCAGACGATAGAGGATAGGATAGAGAAGAGGATACGATAGATGATAGTATAGGATGGAGGATAGGATAGGATAGAGGATAGGATAGAGAATAGGATAGGATAGAGGATAGGATAGGATAGAGAATAGGCTCGAATAGAGGATAGGATAGGGGATTGGATAGGATAGAGGATACGATAGGATAGAGGATAGGATAGGGTAGAGGATAGGATAGAGAATAGGATAGGATAGAGAATACGATATTATGGAGGATAGGATAGCATAGCGGATTATATAGAGGATTGGATAGGAGAGACGATAGGAGACGATAGAGGATAGTATAGGATAGAGGATATCATAGGGTAGAGAATAGTATAGGATAGATGACATTATAGGATAGAGGATAAAATCGGATAGAGGATAGGATGTGGGATTGGATATTATATAGCATACGATAGGATAGAGGATAGGATAGGGAAGATGATAGGATAGAGAATAGGATAGGATAGAGGATAGGAGAGGATAGAGGATAGGATCGGATAGAGGATTGGATAGAGAATACTATAGGTTCGATGATAGTATAGGATAGAGGATAGGATAGAGGAAACGATATTATAGAGGATAGGATTGGGCAGAGGATAGGATAGAGGATTGGATAGGATAGAGGATAGGATCGGATAGAGGATAGGATAGGATAGAGGATAGGATCGTATAGAGGATAGGATAGGTGATTGGATAGGATAGAGGATAGGATAGGATAGAGGATAGGATCGGATAGAGGATAGGATAGGGGATTGGGTAGAATAGAGGATAGGATAGGGTAGAGGATAGGATAGGATAGAGGATAGGATAGGGTAGAGTATAGGTTACAGAATAGGATAGGATAGGATAGAGAATAGTATACGATAGATGATATTATAGGATGGAGGATAGGATAGGGTAGAGGATAGGATAGAGAATAGGATAGGATAGAGGATAGGATAGGATAGAGGATACGATCGGATAGGAGGATAGCATACGATAGAGGATAGGATAGGATAGAGGATAGGTTCGGATAGAGGATAGGATAGTTGATTGGATAGAATAGAGGATCGGATAGGATAGAGGATATGATAGGGTAGAGGATAGGATAGGATAGAGGATAGGATAGGGTACAGTATAGGATACAGAATAGGATAGGCTAGGGTAGAGGATAGGATAGGATAGTGGATAGGATAGGATAGAGGATAGGATAGGGTAGAGTATAGGATACAGAATAGGATAGGATAGAGGATAGGATAGGATAGAGGATAGGATCGGATAGAGGATAGGATAGGATAGAGGATAGGATCGTATAGAGGATAGGATAGGTGATTGGATAGGATAGAGGATAGGATAGGATAGAGGATAGGATCGGATAGAGGATAGGATAGGGGATTGGGTAGAATAGAGGATAGGATAGGGTAGAGGATAGGATAGGATAGAGGATAGGATAGGGTAGAGTATAGGTTACAGAATAGGATAGGATAGGATAGAGAATAGTATACGATAGATGATATTATAGGATGGAGGATAGGATAGGGTAGAGGATAGGATAGAGAATAGGATAGGATAGAGGATAGGATAGGATAGAGGATACGATCGGATAGGAGGATAGCATACGATAGAGGATAGGATAGGATAGAGGATAGGTTCGGATAGAGGATAGGATGGTTGATTGGATAGAATAGAGGATCGGATAGGATAGAGGATATGATAGGGTAGAGGATAGGATAGGATAGAGGATAGGATAGGATAGAGGATAGGATAGGGTACAGTATAGGATACAGAATAGGATAGGATAGGATAGAGGATAGGATCGGATAGAGGATAGGATAGGGGATTGGATAGGATAGAGGATAGGATAGGATAGAGGATAGGATCGGATAGGATAGGATAGAGGATATTATAGGATAGAGGATAGGATAGGATAGAGGATAGAATAGGATAGAGAATAGTATAGGATAAATGATATTATAGGATAGAGGATAGGATAGGGTAGAGGATAGGATAGAGAATAGGATAGGATAGAGAATAGTATAGGATAGAGAATAGTATAGGATAGATGATATTATAGGTTAGAGGATAGGATAGGATAGAGGATAGGATAGGATAGAGGATAGGATAGGGTAGAGGATAGGATAGAGAATAGGATAGGATAGAGGATAGGATAGTATAGAGGATAGGATCGGATAGAGGATAGGATACGATAGAGGATAGGATAGAGAATAGGATAGGTTAGATGATAGTGTAGGATAGAGGATAGGATAGAGGACATGATATTATAGAGGATAGGATAGGATAGAGGATTGGATAGGGGATTGGATAGGATAGAGGATAGGATAGGATAGGATAGATGATAATATAGGATAGAGGATAGGATAGGATTGAGGATAGGATAGGATAGGAAAGAGCAGACGATAGAGGATAGGATAGAGAATAGGATACGATAGATGATAGTATAGGATGGAGGATAGGATAGGATAGAGGATAGGATAGAGAATTGGATAGGATAGAGGATAGGATAGGATAGAGAATAGGCTCGAATAGAGGATAGGATAGGGGATTGGATAGGATAGAGGATACGATAGGATAGAGGATAGGATAGGGTAGAGGATAGGATAGAGAATAGGATAGGATAGAGAATACGATATTATGGAGGATAGGATAGCATAGCGGATTATATAGAGGATTGGATAGGAGAGACGATAGGAGACGATAGAGGATAGTATAGGATAGAGGATATCATAGGGTAGAGAATAGTATAGGATAGATGATATTATAGGATAGAGGATAAGATCGGATAGAGGATAGGATGTGGGATTGGATATTATAGAGCATAGGATAGGATAGAGGATAGGATAGGGAAGATGATAGGATAGATAATAGGATATGATAGAGGATAGGAGAGGATAGAGGATAGGATCGGATAGAGGATTGGATAGAGAATACGATAGGTTCGATGATAGTATAGGATAGAGGATAGGATAGAGGAAACGATATTATAGAGGATAGGATTGGGCAGAGGATAGGATAGAGGATTGGATAGGATAGAGGATAGGATCGGATAGAGGATAGGATAGGATAGAGGATAGGATCGTATAGAGGATAGGATAGGTGATTGGATAGGATAGAGGATAGGATAGGATAGAGGATAGGATCGGATAGAGGATAGGATAGGGGATTGGGTAGAATAGAGGATAGGATAGGGTAGAGGATAGGATAGGATAGAGGATAGGATAGGGTAGAGTATAGGTTACAGAATAGGATAGGATAGGATAGAGAATAGTATACGATAGATGATATTATAGGATGGAGGATAGGATAGGGTAGAGGATAGGATAGAGAATAGGATAGGATAGAGGATAGGATAGGATAGAGGATACGATCGGATAGGAGGATAGCATACGATAGAGGATAGGATAGGATAGAGGATAGGTTCGGATAGAGGATAGGATAGTTGATTGGATAGAATAGAGGATCGGATAGGATAGAGGATATGATAGGGTAGAGGATAGGATAGGATAGAGGATAGGATAGGGTACAGTATAGGATACAGAATAGGATAGGATAGGATAGAGGATAGGATCGGATAGATGATAGGATTGGATAGAGGATAGGATCGTATAGAGGATAGGATAGGTGATTGGATAGGATACTGGATAGGATAGGATTGAGGATAGGATAGTAGAGTGGATAGGATAGGATAGAGCAGACGATAGAGGATAGGATAGAGAATAGGATAGGATAGATGATAGTATAGGGTAGAGGATAGGACATAGAATAGGATAGGATAGAGGATAGGATAGGATAGGATAGAGGATTGGATCGGATAGAGGATAGGATAGGGGATTGGATAGGATAGAGGATAGGATTGGATAGAGGATAGGATCGTATAGAGGATAGGATAGGTGATTGGATAGGATACAGGATAGGATAGGATTGAGGATAGGATAGTAGAGTGGATAGGATAGGATAGAGCAGACGATAGAGGATAGGATAGAGAATAGGATAGGATAGAGGATTGGATCGGATAGAGGATAGGATAGGGGATTGGATAGGATAGAGGATAGGATAGGATAGAGGATAGGATCGGATAGAGGATAGGATAGGGGATTGGGTAGGATAGAGGATAGGATAGGGTAGAGGATAGGATAGGATAGAGGATAGGTTAGGGTAGGGTATAGGATACAGAATAGGATAGGATAGGATAGAGAATAGTATACGATAGATGATATTATAGGATAGAGGATAGGATAGGGTAGAGGATAGGATAGAGAATAGGATAGGATAGAGGATAGGATAGGATAGATGATACGATCGGATAGGAGGATAGCATACGATAGAGGATAGGATGGGATAGAGGATAGGTTCGGATAGAGCATAGGATAGTTGATTGGATAGAATAGAGGATCGGATAGGATAGAGGATAGGATAGGGTAGAGGATAGGATAGGATAGAGGATAGGATACAGAATAGGATAGGATATGATAGAGAATAGTATACGATAGATGATATTATAGGATAGAGGATAGGATAGGGTAGAGGATAGGATAGAGAATAGGATAGGATAGAGGATAGGATAGGATAGAGGATACGATCGGATAGGAGGATAGCATACGATAGAGGATAGGATGGGATAGAGGATAGGTTCGGATAGAGGATAGGATAGTTGATTGGATAGAATAGAGGATCGGATAGGATAGAGGATAGGATAGGGTAGAGGATAGGATAGGATAGAGGATAGGATAGTATAGTGGATAGGATAGGATAGAGCAGACGATAGAGGATAGGATAGAGAATAGGATAGGATAGAGAATAGTATAGGATAGAGGATAGGATAGGATAGAGGATACTATATTATAGAGGATAGGATAGGATAGAGGATAGGATCGGATAGTGGATAGTATAGGGTAGAGGATAGGATAGAGAATAGGATAAGATAGAGGATAGGATAGGATAGAGGATAGGATAGGATAGAGGATAGGATAGGATAGAGGATAGGATAGAGAATAGAATAGGATAGAGGATAGGTTAGGATATAGGATAGGATAGGATAGAGGATAGGATCGGATAGAGGATAGGGTAGGATAGAGGATAGGATCGGATACAGGATAGGATACGATAGAGGATAGGATAGGATTGAGGATAGGATAGGGTAGAGTATAGGATACAGAATAGGATAGGATAGAGGATAGGATAGGATTGAGGATAGGATGGGATAGTGGATAGGATAGGATAGAGCAGACGATAGAGGATAGGATAGAGAATAGGATAGGATAGGGTAGAGGATAGGATAGAGAATAGGATAGGATAGAGGATAAGATAGGATAGAGAATACGATATTATAGAGGATAGGATAGGATAGAGGATAGGATTGGACAGAGTACAGGATAGGGGATTGGATAGGATAGAGGATAGGATAGGATACAGGATAGGATAGGATAGAGGATAAGATAGGGTTGAAGATAGGATAGGATTGAGGATAGGATAGGATAGTGGATAGGATACTGGATTGGATAGGATAGATGATAGGATAGGATTGAGGATAGGTTGGGATAGTGGATAGGATAGGATAGAGCAGACGATAGGGGATAGGATAGAGAATAGGATAGGATAGGGTAGAGGATAGGATAGAGAATAGGATAGGATAGAGGATAAGATAGGATAGAGGATAGGATAGGATAGAGAATAGTATAGGATAAATGATATTATAGGATAGAGGATAGGATAGGGTAGAGGATAGGATAGAGAATAGGATAGGATAGAGAATAGTATAGGATAGATGATATTATAGGATAGAGGATAGGATAGGATAGAGGATAGGATAGGGTAGAGGATAGGATAGAGAATAGGACAGGATAGAGGATAGGATAGTATAGAGGATAGGATCGGATAGAGGATAGGATACGATAGAGGATAGGATAGAGAATAGGATAGGTTAGATGATAGTGTAGGATAGAGGATAGGATAGAGGATACGATATTATAGAGGATAGGATAGAGGATTGGATAGAGGATAGGATAGGATAGAGGATATGATCGGATAGAGGATAGGATACGATAGAGGATAGAATAGGATAGAGAATAGGATAGAGAATAGGATAGGATAGAGGATAGGATCGTATAGACGATAGGATAGGTGATTGGATAGGATAGAGGATAGGATAGGGTTGAGAATAGGATAGAGAATAGGATAGGATAGAGGATAGGATGTGATAGAGGATAGGATCGGATAGAGGATAGGATAGGGGATTGGATAGTATAGAGGATATAATAGGATAGAGGATAGGATAGGATAGAGGATCGGATAGGATAGAGGATAGGATAGGATAGAGGATAGGATAGAGGATAGGATAGAGGATAGGATAGAAGATTGGATAGGATAGGGGGTTGGATAGAATAGAGGATAGGATAGGATAGAGGATAGGATACGATACAGGATAGTGTAGGATATAGGATAGGATAGGATAGAGAATAGGATAGGGCAGAGAATAGGATAGTGAATAGGATAGGATAGAGGATAGGATAGGATAGAGGATAGGATCGTATAGAGAATAGGATGGGGGATTGGATAGGATAGAGGATAGGATAGGATACAGGATAGGATAGGGTAGAGTATAGGATACAGAATAGGATAGGATAGAGGATAGGATAGGATACGATAGAGGATAGTATAGGATAGAGGATAGGATAGGATAGAGAATAGTATAGGATAGATGATATTATAGGATAGAGGATAGGACAGGATAGAGGATAAGATCGTATAGAGGATAGGATAGGTGATTGGATAGGATAGAGGATAGGATAGGGTAGAGGATAGGATAGAGAATAGGATACTATAGAGGATAGGATGTGATAGAGGATAGGATCGGATAGAGGATAGGATAGGGGATTGGATAGTATAGAGGATATAATAGGATAGAGGATAGGATAGAATAGAGGATCGGATAGGATAGAGGATAGGATAGGATAGAGGATAGGATAGAGGATAGTATAGATGATAGAATAGAAGATTGGATAGGATAGGGGAGTGGATAGAATAGAGGATAGGATAGGATAGAGGATAGGATACGATACAGGATAGTATAGGATAGAGGATAGGATAGGATAGAGAATAGGATAGGGCAGAGAATAGGATACAGAATAGGATAGGATAGAGGATAGGATAGGATAGAGGATAGGATCGGATAGAGGATAGGATAGGTGATTGGATAGGATAGAGGATAGGATAGGATAGAGGATAGGATAGGATAGGATAGAGGATAGGATAGGGTTGAGGATAGGATAGGATTGAGGATAGGATAGGATAGTGGATAGGATAGGGGATTGGATACTATAGAGGATAGGATAGGATAGACGATAGGATAGGATAGAGGATAGGATAGGGTAGAGGATAGGATAGGATAGCATAGAGGATAGGATAGGGTAGAGGATAGGATCGGATACAGGATGGGATAGGGTAGAGTATAGGATACAGAATAGGATAGGATAGAGGATAGGATAGGATAGAGGATAGGATCGGATAGAGGATAGGATAGGTGATTGGATAGGATAGAGGATAGGATAGGATAGGGGATTGGATAGTATAGAGGATATAATAAGGTAGAGGATAGGATAGGATAGAGGATTCGATAGGATAGAGGATACGATAGGATAGAGGATAGGATAGAGGAGAGGATAGAGGATAGGATAGAAGATTGGATAGGATAGGGGGTTGGATAGAATAGAGGATAGGATAGGATAGAGGATAGGATACGATACAGGATAGTGTAGGATAGAGGATAGGATAGGATAGAGAATAGGATAGGGCAGAGAATAGGATACAGAATAGGATAGGATAGAGGATAGGATAGGATAGAGGATAGGATAGGACAGAGGATAGGATCGTATAGAGGATAGGATGGGGGATTGGATAGGATAGAGGATAGGATAGGGTAGAGGATAGGATAGGATAGAGGATAGGATAGTATACAGGATAGGATAGGGTAGAGTATAGGATACAGAATAGGATAGGATAGAGGATAGGATAGGATACGATAGAGGATAGTATAGGATAGAGGATAGGATAGGATAGAGAATAGTATAGGATAGATGATATTATAGGATAGAGGATAGGGTAGGATAGAGGATAGGATCGTATAGAGGATAGGATAGGTGATTGGATAGGATAGAGGATAGGATAGGGTAGAGGATAGGATAGAGAATAGGATAGGATAGAGGATAGGATGTGATAGAGGATAGGATCGGATAGAGGATAGGATAGGTGATTGGATAGGATAGAGGATAGGATAGGATAGAGGATAGGATAGAGAATAGGATACTATAGAGGATAGGATGTGATAGAGGATAGGATCGGATAGAGGATAGGATAGGGGATTGGATAGTATAGAGGATAGGATAGAATAGAGGATCGGATAGGATAGAGGATAGGATAGGATAGAGGATAGGATAGAGGATAGGATAGAGGATAGGATAGAAGATTAGATAGGATAGGGGATTGGATAGAATAGAGGATAGGATAGGATAGAGGATAGGATACGATACAGGATAGTATAGGATAGAGGATAGGATAGGATAGAGAATAGGATAGGGCAGAGAATAGGATACAGAATAGGATAGGATAGAGAATAGAATAGGATAGAGGATAGGATAGGATAGTGGATAGGATAGGATAGAGCAGACGATAGAGGATAGGATAGAGAATAGGATACGATAGATGATAGTATAGGATGGAGGATAGGATAGGGTACAGGGTAGGATAGAGAATAGGATAGGATAGAGGATAGGATGGGATAGAGGATAGGATCGGATAGAGGATAGGATAGGATAGAGGATAGGATCGGATAGAGGATAGGATAGGTGATTGGATAGGATAGAGGATAGGATAGGATAGGGGATTGGATAGTATAGAGGATATAATAGGGTAGAGGATAGGATAGGATAGAGGATTCGATAGGATAGAGGATAGGATAGGATAGAGGATAGGATAGAGGAGAGGATAGAGGATAGGATAGAAGATTGGATAGGATAGGGGGTTGGATAGAATAGAGGATAGGATAGTATAGAGGATAGGATACGATACAGGATAGTGTAGGATAGAGGATAGGATAGGATAGAGAATAGGATAGGGCAGAGAATAGGATACAGAATAGGATAGGATAGAGGATAGGATAGGAGAGAGGATAGGATAGGATACAGGATAGGATAGGGTAGAGTATAGGATACAGAATAGGATAGGATAGAGGATAGGATATGATACGATAGAGGATAGTATAGGATAGAGGATAGGATAGGATAGAGAATAGTATAGGATAGATGATATTATAGGATAGAGGATAGGATAGGATAGAGGATAGGATCGTATAGAGGATAGGATAGGTGATTGGATAGGATAGAGGATAGGATAGGGTAGAGGATAGGATAGAGAATAGGATAGGATAGAGGATAGGATGTGATAGAGGATAGGATCGGATAGAGGATAGGATAGGTGATTGGATAGGATAGAGGATAGGATAGGATGGAGGATAGGATAGGATAGGATAGAGGATAGGATAGGGTTGAGGATAGGATAGGATTGAGGATAGGATAGGATAGTGGATAGGATAGGGGATTGGATAGGATAGAGGATAGGATAGGATAGACGATAGGATAGGATAGAGGATAGGATAGGATAGAGGATAGGTTCGGATAGATGATAGGATAGGGGATTGGATAGAATAGAGGATAGGATAGGATAGAGGATAGGATACGATAGAGGATAGTATAGGATACAGGATAGGATAGGATAGAGAATAGTATAGAACACAAGATATTATTGGATAGAGGATAGGATAGAGGATAGGATAGAGGATAGGATAGAGGATAGGATAGGGGATTGGATAGTATAGAGGATAGGATAGAATAGAGGATCGGATAGGATAGAGGATAGGATACGATAGAGGATAGTATAGGATAGAGGATAGTATAGGATAGAGAATAGTATAGGATAGATGATATTATAGGATAGAGGATAGGATAGGATAGAGGATAGGATCGTATAGAGGATAGGATAGGTGATTGGATAGGATAGAGGATAGGATAGGGTAGAGGATAGGATAGAGAATAGGATAGGATAGAGGATAGGATGTGATAGAGGATAGGATCGGATAGAGGATAGGATAGGGGATTGGATAGTATAGAGGATAGGATAGAATAGAGGATCGGATAGGATAGAGGATAGGATAGGATAGAGGATAGGATAGAGGATAGGATAGAGGATAGGATAGAAGATTGGATAGGATAGGGGATTGGATAGAATAGAGGATAGGATAGGATAGAGGATAGGATACGATACAGGATAGTATAGGATAGAGGATAGGATAGAATAGGATAGAGAATAGGATAGGGCAGAGAATAGGATACAGAATAGGATAGGATAGAGAATAGAATAGGATAGAGGATAGGATAGGATAGTGGATAGGATAGGATAGAGCAGACGATAGAGGATAGGATAGAGAATAGGATACGATAGATGATAGTATAGGATGGAGGATAGGATAGGGTACAGGGTAGGATAGAGAATAGGATAGGATAGAGGATAGGATGGGATAGAGGATAGGATCGGATAGAGGATAGGATAGGATAGAGGATAGGATCGGATAGAGGATAGGATAGGTGATTGGATAGGATAGAGGATAGGATAGGATAGGGGATTGGATAGTATAGAGGATATAATAGGGTAGAGGATAGGATAGGATAGAGGATTCGATAGGATAGAGGATAGGATAGGATAGAGGATAGGATAGAGGAGAGGATAGAGGATAGGATAGAAGATTGGATAGGATAGGGGGTTGGATAGAATAGAGGATAGGATAGTATAGAGGGTAGGATACGATACAGGAGAGTGTAGGATAGAGGATAGGATAGGATAGAGAATAGGATAGGGCAGAGAATAGGATACAGAATAGGATAGGATAGAGGATAGGATAGGATAGAGGATAGGATAGGATACAGGATAGGATAGGGTAGAGTATAGGATACAGAATAGGATAGGATAGAGGATAGGATATGATACGATAGAGGATAGTATAGGATAGAGGATAGGATAGGATAGAGAATAGTATAGGATAGATGATATTATAGGATAGAGGATAGGATAGGATAGAGGATAGGATCGTATAGAGGATAGGATAGGTGATTGGATAGGATAGAGGATAGGATAGGGTAGAGGATAGGATAGAGAATAGGATAGGATAGAGGATAGGATGTGATAGAGGATAGGATCGGATAGAGGATAGGATAGGTGATTGGATAGGATAGAGGATAGGATAGGATAGGATAGAGGATAGGATAGGGTTGAGGATAGGATAGGATTGAGGATAGGATAGGATAGTGGATAGGATAGGGGATTGGATAGGATAGAGGATAGGATAGGATAGACGATAGGATAGGATAGAGGATAGGATAGGATAGAGGATAGGTTCGGATAGATGATAGGATAGGGGATTGGATAGAATAGAGGATAGGATAGGATAGAGGATAGGATACGATAGAGGATAGTATAGGATACAGGATAGGATAGGATAGAGAATAGTATAGAACACAAGATATTATTGGATAGAGGATAGGATAGAGGATAGGATAGAGGATAGGATAGAGGATAGGATAGGGGATTGGATAGTATAGAGGATAGGATAGAATAGAGGATCGGATAGGATAGAGGATAGGATACGATAGAGGATAGTATAGGATAGAGGATAGTATAGGATAGAGAATAGTATAGGATAGATGATATTATAGGATAGAGGATAGGATAGGATAGAGGATAGGATCGTATAGAGGATAGGATAGGTGATTGGATAGGATAGAGGATAGGATAGGGTAGAGGATAGGATAGAGAATAGGATAGGATAGAGGATAGGATGTGATAGAGGATAGGATCGGGTAGAGGATAGGATAGGGGATTGGATAGTATAGAGGATAGGATAGAATAGAGGATCGGATAGGATAGAGGATAGGATAGGATAGAGGATAGGATAGAGGATAGGATAGAGGATAGGATAGAAGATTGGATAGGATAGGGGATTGGATAGAATAGAGGATAGGATAGGATAGAGGATAGGATACGATACAGGATAGTATAGGATGGAGGATAGGATAGGATAGGATAGAGAATAGGATAGGGCAGAGAATAGGATACAGAATAGGATAGGATAGAGAATAGAATAGGATAGAGGATAGGATAGGATAGTGGATAGGATAGGATAGAGCAGACGATAGAGGATAGGATAGAGAATAGGATACGATAGATGATAGTATAGGATGGAGGATAGGATAGGGTACAGGGTAGGATAGAGAATAGGATAGGATAGAGGATAGGATGGGATAGAGGATAGGATCGGATAGAGGATAGGATACGATAGAGGATAGTATAGAGGATTGGATAGGATAGAGGATATTATAGGATAAAGGATAGGATAGGATACAGGATAGGATAGGATAGAGGATAGGAGAGGATTGAGGACAGGATAGGATTGAGGATAGGATAGATGATATTATAGGATAGAGGATAGGATAGGATAGAGGATAGGTTCGGATAGATGATAGGATAGGGGATTGTATAGAATAGAGGATAGGATAGGATAGAGGATAGGATACGATAGAGGATAGTATAGGATAGAGGATAGGATAGTATAGAGAATAGTATAGAATAGAAGATATTATAGGATAGAGAATAGGATAGGATAGAGGATAGGATAGAGGATAGGATAGAGGATAGGATAGAAGATTGGATAGGATAGAGGATAGGATAGGATAGCAGATAGGATAGGATGGAGTATATTATAGGATTGAGGATAGGATAGGGTTCAGGATAGGATAGGATAGAGGATAGGATACGATAGACGATAGTATAGGATAGAGGATAGGATACGATAGAGAATAGTATAGGATAGATGATATTATAGGATAGAGGATAGGATAGGATAGAGGATAGGTTCGGATAGACGATAGGATAGGGAATTGGATAGAATAGAGGATAGGATAGAATAGAGGATAGGATACGATAGACGATAGTATAGGATAGAGGATAGGATACGATAGAGGATAGTATAGGATAGAGGACAGGATAGGATAGAGAATAGTATAGGATAGATGATATTATAGGATAGAGGATATTATAGGATAGAGGATAGGATAGAGGATAGGATCGGATAGAGAATAGTATAGGATAGATGATATTATAGGATAGAGGATAGGATAGGGTAGAGGATAGAAACTTATAGAGGATAGGATAGGGGATTGGATAGTATAGAGGATATAATAGGATAGAGGATAGGATAGGATGGAGGATCGGATAGGATAGAGGATAGGATACGATAGAGAATAGTATAGGATAGATGATATTATAGGATAGAGGATAGGATAGGATAGAGGATAGGATCGGATAGAGGATAGGATAGGGGATTGGGTAGTATAGAGGAGAGGATAGGATAGCCGATAGGATAGGATGGAGTATAGGATAGGATTGAGGATACGATAGGGTTCAGGATAGAATAGGATAGAGGATAGGATACGATAGAGGATAGTATAGGATAGAGGATAGGATACGATAGAGAATAGTATAGGATAGATGATATTATTGGATAGAGGATAGGATAGGATAGAGGATAGGATCGTATAGAGGATAGGATAGGTGATTGGATAGGATAGAGGATAGGATAGGATAGAGGATAGGATAGAGGATAGGATAGGATAGAGGATAGGATGTGATAGAGGATAGGATTTGATAGAGGATAGGATAGGGGATTGGATAGTATAGAGGATATAATAGGATAGAGGATAGGATAGGATAGAGAATAGGATAGGGCAGAGAATAGGATACAGAATAGGATAGGATAGAGGATAGGATAGGATAGATGATAGGATAGGTGATTGGATAGGATAGACGATAGGATAGGATAGAGGATAGGATAGGATAGGATAGGATAGAGGATAGGATAGGGTTGAGGATAGGATAGGATTGAGGATAGGATAGGATAGTGGATAGGATAGGGGATTGGATAGGATAGAGGATAGGATACGATAGACGATAGGATAGGATAGAGGATAGGATAGATTAGAGGATAGGATAGGATAGCATAGAGGATAGGATAGGGTAGAGGATAGGATCGGATACAGGATAGGATAGGGTAGAGTATAGGATACAGAATAGGATAGGATAGAGGATAGGATAGGATAGAGGATAGGATAGGATAGAGGATAGGATAGGATAGAGGATAGGATCGTATAGAGGATAGGATGGGGGATTGGATAGGATAGAGGATAGGATAGGGTAGAGGATAGGATAGGATAGAGGATAGGATAGGATACAGGATAGGATAGGGTAGAGTATAGGATACAGAATAGGATAGGATAGAGGATAGGATAGGATACGATAGAGGATAGTATAGGATAGAGGATAGGATAGGATAGAGAATAGGATAGGGCAGAGAATAGGATACAGAATAGGATAGGATAGAGGATAGGATAGGATAGAGGATAGGATAGGATAGAGGATAGGATCGTATAGAGGATAGGATGGGGGATTGGATAGGATAGAGGATAGGATAGGGTAGAGGATAGGATAGGATAGAGGATAGGATAGGATACAGGATAGGATAGGGTAGAGTATAGGATACAGAATAGGATAGGATAGAGGATAGGATAGGATACGATAGAGGATAGTATAGGATAGAGGATAGGATAGGATAGAGAATAGTATAGGATAGATGATATTATAGGATAGAGGATAGGATAGGATAGAGGATAGGATAGGATAGAGGATAGGATAGAGAATAGGATACTATAGAGGATAGGATGTGATAGAGGATAGGATCGGATAGAGGATAGGATAGGGGATTGGATAGTATGGAGGATAGGATAGAATAGAGGATCGGATAGGATAGAGGATAGGATAGAGGATAGAATAGAAGCTTGGATAGGATAGGGGATTGGATAGAATAGAGGATAGGATAGGATAGAGGATAGGATACGATACAGGATAGTATAGGATAGAGGATAGGATAGGATAGAGAATAGGATAGGGCAGAGAATAGGATACAGAATAGGATAGGATAGAGGATAGGATAGGATAGAGGATAGGATCGGATAGAGGATAGGATACGATAGAGGATAGTATAGGATAGAGGATAGTATAGGATAGAGAATAGTATAGGATAGATGATATTATAGGATAGAGGATAGGATAGGATAGAGGATAGGATCGTATAGAGGATAGGATAGGTGATTGGATAGGATAGAGGATAGGATAGGGTAGAGGATAGGATAGAGAATAGGATAGGATAGAGGATAGGATGTGATAGAGGATAGGATCGGATAGAGGATAGGATAGAATAGAGGATCGGATAGGATAGAGGATAGGATAGGATAGAGGATAGGATAGAGGATAGGATAGAGGATAGGATAGAAGATTGGATAGGATAGGGGATTGGATAGAATAGAGGATAGGATAGGATAGAGGATAGGATACGATACAGGATAGTATAGGATAGAGGATAGGATAGGGTAGAGAATAGGATAGGGCAGAGAATAGGATACAGAATAGGATAGGATAGAGAATAGAATAGGATAGAGGATAGGATAGGATAGTGGATAGGATAGGATAGAGCAGACGATAGAGGATAGGATAGAGAATAGGATACTATAGATGATAGTATAGGATGGAGGATAGGATAGGGTACAGGGTAGGATAGAGAATAGGATAGGATAGAGGATAGGATGGGATAGAGGATAGGATCGGATAGAGGATAGGATAGGATAGAGGATAGGATCGGATAGAGGATAGGATAGGTGATTGGATAGGATAGAGGATAGGATAGGATAGGGGATTGGATAGTATAGAGGATATAATAGGGTAGAGGATAGGATAGGATAGAGGATTCGATAGGATAGAGGATAGGATAGGATAGAGGATAGGATAGAGGAGAGGATAGAGGATAGGATAGAAGATTGGATAGGATAGGGGGTTGGATAGAATAGAGGATAGGATAGTATAGAGGGTAGGATACGATACAGGAGAGTGTAGGATAGAGGATAGGATAGGATAGAGAATAGGATAGGGCAGAGAATAGGATACAGAATAGGATAGGATAGAGGATAGGATAGGATAGAGGATAGGATAGGATACAGGATAGGATAGGGTAGAGTATAGGATACAGAATAGGATAGGATAGAGGATAGGATATGATACGATAGAGGATAGTATAGGATAGAGGATAGGATAGGATAGAGAATAGTATAGGATAGATGATATTATAGGATAGAGGATAGGATAGGATAGAGGATAGGATCGTATAGAGGATAGGATAGGTGATTGGATAGGATAGAGGATAGGATAGGGTAGAGGATAGGATAGAGAATAGGATAGGATAGAGGATAGGATGTGATAGAGGATAGGATCGGATAGAGGATAGGATAGGTGATTGGATAGGATAGAGGATAGGATAGGATAGGATAGAGGATAGGATAGGGTTGAGGATAGGATAGGATTGAGGATAGGATAGGATAGTGGATAGGATAGGGGATTGGATAGGATAGAGGATAGGATAGGATAGACGATAGGATAGGATAGAGGATAGGATAGGATAGAGGATAGGTTCGGATAGATGATAGGATAGGGGATTGGATAGAATAGAGGATAGGATAGGATAGAGGATAGGATACGATAGAGGATAGTATAGGATACAGGATAGGATAGGATAGAGAATAGTATAGAACACAAGATATTATTGGATAGAGGATAGGATAGAGGATAGGATAGAGGATAGGATAGAGGATAGGATAGGGGATTGGATAGTATAGAGGATAGGATAGAATAGAGGATCGGATAGGATAGAGGATAGGATACGATAGAGGATAGTATAGGATAGAGGATAGTATAGGATAGAGAATAGTATAGGATAGATGATATTATAGGATAGAGGATAGGATAGGATAGAGGATAGGATCGTATAGAGGATAGGATAGGTGATTGGATAGGATAGAGGATAGGATAGGGTAGAGGATAGGATAGAGAATAGGATAGGATAGAGGATAGGATGTGATAGAGGATAGGATCGGGTAGAGGATAGGATAGGGGATTGGATAGTATAGAGGATAGGATAGAATAGAGGATCGGATAGGATAGAGGATAGGATAGGATAGAGGATAGGATAGAGGATAGGATAGAGGATAGGATAGAAGATTGGATAGGATAGGGGATTGGATAGAATAGAGGATAGGATAGGATAGAGGATAGGATACGATACAGGATAGTATAGGATGGAGGATAGGATAGGATAGGATAGAGAATAGGATAGGGCAGAGAATAGGATACAGAATAGGATAGGATAGAGAATAGAATAGGATAGAGGATAGGATAGGATAGTGGATAGGATAGGATAGAGCAGACGATAGAGGATAGGATAGAGAATAGGATACGATAGATGATAGTATAGGATGGAGGATAGGATAGGGTACAGGGTAGGATAGAGAATAGGATAGGATAGAGGATAGGATGGGATAGAGGATAGGATCGGATAGAGGATAGGATACGATAGAGGATAGTATAGAGGATTGGATAGGATAGAGGATATTATAGGATAAAGGATAGGATAGGATACAGGATAGGATAGGATAGAGGATAGGAGAGGATTGAGGACAGGATAGGATTGAGGATAGGATAGATGATATTATAGGATAGAGGATAGGATAGGATAGAGGATAGGTTCGGATAGATGATAGGATAGGGGATTGTATAGAATAGAGGATAGGATAGGATAGAGGATAGGATACGATAGAGGATAGTATAGGATAGAGGATAGGATAGTATAGAGAATAGTATAGAATAGAAGATATTATAGGATAGAGAATAGGATAGGATAGAGGATAGGATAGAGGATAGGATAGAGGATAGGATAGAAGATTGGATAGGATAGAGGATAGGATAGGATAGCAGATAGGATAGGATGGAGTATATTATAGGATTGAGGATAGGATAGGGTTCAGGATAGGATAGGATAGAGGATAGGATACGATAGACGATAGTATAGGATAGAGGATAGGATACGATAGAGAATAGTATAGGATAGATGATATTATAGGATAGAGGATAGGATAGGATAGAGGATAGGTTCGGATAGACGATAGGATAGGGAATTGGATAGAATAGAGGATAGGATAGAATAGAGGATAGGATACGATAGACGATAGTATAGGATAGAGGATAGGATACGATAGAGGATAGTATAGGATAGAGGACAGGATAGGATAGAGAATAGTATAGGATAGATGATATTATAGGATAGAGGATATTATAGGATAGAGGATAGGATAGAGGATAGGATCGGATAGAGAATAGTATAGGATAGATGATATTATAGGATAGAGGATAGGATAGGGTAGAGGATAGAAACTTATAGAGGATAGGATAGGGGATTGGATAGTATAGAGGATATAATAGGATAGAGGATAGGATAGGATGGAGGATCGGATAGGATAGAGGATAGGATACGATAGAGAATAGTATAGGATAGATGATATTATAGGATAGAGGATAGGATAGGATAGAGGATAGGATCGGATAGAGGATAGGATAGGGGATTGGGTAGTATAGAGGAGAGGATAGGATAGCCGATAGGATAGGATGGAGTATAGGATAGGATTGAGGATACGATAGGGTTCAGGATAGAATAGGATAGAGGATAGGATACGATAGAGGATAGTATAGGATAGAGGATAGGATACGATAGAGAATAGTATAGGATAGATGATATTATTGGATAGAGGATAGGATAGGATAGAGGATAGGATCGTATAGAGGATAGGATAGGTGATTGGATAGGATAGAGGATAGGATAGGATAGAGGATAGGATAGAGGATAGGATAGGATAGAGGATAGGATGTGATAGAGGATAGGATTTGATAGAGGATAGGATAGGGGATTGGATAGTATAGAGGATATAATAGGATAGAGGATAGGATAGGATAGAGAATAGGATAGGGCAGAGAATAGGATACAGAATAGGATAGGATAGAGGATAGGATAGGATAGATGATAGGATAGGTGATTGGATAGGATAGACGATAGGATAGGATAGAGGATAGGATAGGATAGGATAGGATAGAGGATAGGATAGGGTTGAGGATAGGATAGGATTGAGGATAGGATAGGATAGTGGATAGGATAGGGGATTGGATAGGATAGAGGATAGGATACGATAGACGATAGGATAGGATAGAGGATAGGATAGATTAGAGGATAGGATAGGATAGCATAGAGGATAGGATAGGGTAGAGGATAGGATCGGATACAGGATAGGATAGGGTAGAGTATAGGATACAGAATAGGATAGGATAGAGGATAGGATAGGATAGAGGATAGGATAGGATAGAGGATAGGATAGGATAGAGGATAGGATCGTATAGAGGATAGGATGGGGGATTGGATAGGATAGAGGATAGGATAGGGTAGAGGATAGGATAGGATAGAGGATAGGATAGGATACAGGATAGGATAGGGTAGAGTATAGGATACAGAATAGGATAGGATAGAGGATAGGATAGGATACGATAGAGGATAGTATAGGATAGAGGATAGGATAGGATAGAGAATAGGATAGGGCAGAGAATAGGATACAGAATAGGATAGGATAGAGGATAGGATAGGATAGAGGATAGGATAGGATAGAGGATAGGATCGTATAGAGGATAGGATGGGGGATTGGATAGGATAGAGGATAGGATAGGGTAGAGGATAGGATAGGATAGAGGATAGGATAGGATACAGGATAGGATAGGGTAGAGTATAGGATACAGAATAGGATAGGATAGAGGATAGGATAGGATACGATAGAGGATAGTATAGGATAGAGGATAGGATAGGATAGAGAATAGTATAGGATAGATGATATTATAGGATAGAGGATAGGATAGGATAGAGGATAGGATAGGATAGAGGATAGGATAGAGAATAGGATACTATAGAGGATAGGATGTGATAGAGGATAGGATCGGATAGAGGATAGGATAGGGGATTGGATAGTATGGAGGATAGGATAGAATAGAGGATCGGATAGGATAGAGGATAGAATAGAAGCTTGGATAGGATAGGGGATTGGATAGAATAGAGGATAGGATAGGATAGAGGATAGGATACGATACAGGATAGTATAGGATAGAGGATAGGATAGGATAGAGAATAGGATAGGGCAGAGAATAGGATACAGAATAGGATAGGATAGAGGATAGGATAGGATAGAGGATAGGATCGGATAGAGGATAGGATACGATAGAGGATAGTATAGGATAGAGGATAGTATAGGATAGAGAATAGTATAGGATAGATGATATTATAGGATAGAGGATAGGATAGGATAGAGGATAGGATCGTATAGAGGATAGGATAGGTGATTGGATAGGATAGAGGATAGGATAGGGTAGAGGATAGGATAGAGAATAGGATAGGATAGAGGATAGGATGTGATAGAGGATAGGATCGGATAGAGGATAGGATAGAATAGAGGATCGGATAGGATAGAGGATAGGATAGGATAGAGGATAGGATAGAGGATAGGATAGAGGATAGGATAGAAGATTGGATAGGATAGGGGATTGGATAGAATAGAGGATAGGATAGGATAGAGGATAGGATACGATACAGGATAGTATAGGATAGAGGATAGGATAGGGTAGAGAATAGGATAGGGCAGAGAATAGGATACAGAATAGGATAGGATAGAGAATAGAATAGGATAGAGGATAGGATAGGATAGTGGATAGGATAGGATAGAGCAGACGATAGAGGATAGGATAGAGAATAGGATACGATAGATGATAGTATAGGATGGAGGATAGGATAGGGTACAGGGTAGGATAGAGAATAGGATAGGATAGAGGATAGGATGGGATAGAGGATAGGATCGGATAGAGGATAGGATAGGATAGAGGATAGGATCGGATAGAGGATAGGATAGGTGATTGGATAGGATAGAGGATAGGATAGGATAGGGGATTGGATAGTATAGAGGATATAATAGGGTAGAGGATAGGATAGGATAGAGGATTCGATAGGATAGAGGATAGGATAGGATAGAGGATTGGATAGAGGAGAGGATAGAGGATAGGATAGAAGATTGGATAGGATAGGGGGTTGGATAGAATAGAGGATAGGATAGTATAGAGGATAGGATACGATACAGGATAGTGTAGGATAGAGGATAGGATAGGATAGAGAATAGGATAGGGCAGAGAATAGGATACAGAATAGGATAGGATAGAGGATAGGATAGGATAGAGGATAGGATAGGATAGAGGATAGGATCGTATAGAGGATAGGATGGGGGATTGGATAGGATAGAGGATAGGATAGGGTAGAGGATAGGATAGGATAGAGGATAGGATAGGATACAGGATAGGATAGGGTAGAGTATAGGATACAGAATAGGATAGGATAGAGGATAGGATAGGATACGATAGAGGATAGTATAGGATAGAGGATAGGATAGGATAGAGAATAGTATAGGATAGATGATATTATAGGATAGAGGATAGGATCGTATAGAGGATAGGATAGGTGATTGGATAGGATAGAGGATAGGATAGGGTAGAGGATAGGATAGAGAATAGGATAGGATAGAGGATAGGATGTGATAGAGGATAGGATCGGATAGAGGATAGGATAGGTGATTGGATAGGATAGAGGATAGGATAGGGTTGAGGATAGGATAGGATTGAGGATAGGATAGGATAGTGGATAGGATAGGGGATTGGATAGGATAGAGGATAGGATAGGATAGACGATAGGATAGGATAGAGGATAGGATAGGATAGAGGGTAGGTTCGGATAGATGATAGGATAGGGGATTGGATAGAATAGAGGATAGGATAGGATAGAGAATAGTATAGAACACAAGATATTATTGGATAGAGGATAGGATAGAGGATAGGATAGAGGATAGGATAGGGGATTGGATAGTATAGAGGATAGGATAGAATAGAGGATCGGATAGGATAGAGGATAGGATACGATAGAGGATAGTATAGGATAGAGGATAGTATAGGATAGAGAATAGGATAGGGCAGAGAATAGGATACAAAATAGGATAGGATAGAGAATAGAATAGGATAGAGGATAGGATAGGATAGTGGATAGGATAGGATAGAGCAGACGATAGAGGATAGGATAGAGAATAGGATACGATAGATGATAGTATAGGATGGAGGATAGGATAGGGTACAGGGTAGGATAGAGAATAGGATAGGATAGAGGATAGGATGGGATAGAGGATAGGATCGGATAGAGGATAGGATAGGATAGAGGATAGGATCGGATAGAGGATAGGATAGGTGATTGGATAGGATAGAGGATAGGATAGGATAGGGGATTGGATAGTATAGAGGATATAATAGGGTAGAGGATAGGATAGGATAGAGGATTCGATAGGATAGAGGATAGGATAGGATAGAGGATTGGATAGAGGAGAGGATAGAGGATAGGATAGAAGATTGGATAGGATAGGGGGTTGGATAGAATAGAGGATAGGATAGTATAGAGGATAGGATACGATACAGGATAGTGTAGGATAGAGGATAGGATAGGATAGAGAATAGGATAGGGCAGAGAATAGGATACAGAATAGGATAGGATAGAGGATAGGATAGGATAGAGGATAGGATAGGATAGAGGATAGGATCGTATAGAGGATAGGATGGGGGATTGGATAGGATAGAGGATAGGATAGGGTAGAGGATAGGATAGGATAGAGGATAGGATAGGATACAGGATAGGATAGGGTAGAGTATAGGATACAGAATAGGATAGGATAGAGGATAGGATAGGATACGATAGAGGATAGTATAGGATAGAGGATAGGATAGGATAGAGAATAGTATAGGATAGATGATATTATAGGATAGTGGATAGGATCGTATAGAGGATAGGATAGGTGATTGGATAGGATAGAGGATAGGATAGGGTAGAGGATAGGATAGAGAATAGGATAGGATAGAGGATAGGATGTGATAGAGGATAGGATCGGATAGAGGATAGGATAGGTGATTGGATAGGATAGAGGATAGGATAGGGTTGAGGATAGGATAGGATTGAGGATAGGATAGGATAGTGGATAGGATAGGGGATTGGATAGGATAGAGGATAGGATAGGATAGACGATAGGATAGGATAGAGGATACGATAGGATAGAGGGTAGGTTCGGATAGATGATAGGATAGGGGATTGGATAGAATAGAGGATAGGATAGGATAGAGAATAGTATAGAACACAAGATATTATTGGATAGAGGATAGGATAGAGGATAGGATAGAGGATAGGATAGGGGATTGGATAGTATAGAGGATAGGATAGAATAGAGGATCGGATAGGATAGAGGATAGGATACGATAGAGGATAGTATAGGATAGAGGATAGTATAGGATAGAGAATAGTATAGGATAGATGATATTATAGGATAGAGGATAGGATAGGATAGAGGATAGGATCGTATAGAGGATAGGATAGGTGATTGGATAAGATAGAGGATAGGATAGGGTAGAGGATAGGATAGAGAATAGGATAGGATAGAGGATAGGATGGGATAGAGGATAGGATCGGATAGAGGATAGGATACGATAGAGGATAGTATAGAGGATTGGATAGGATAGAGGATATTATAGGATAAAGGATAGTATAGGATAGAGGATAGGATAGTATAGAGAATAGTATAGAATAGAAGATATTATAGGATAGAGAATAGGATAGGATAGAGGATAGGATAGAGGATAGGATAGGATAGCAGATAGGATAGGATGGAGTATATTATAGGATTGAGGATAGGATAGGGTTCAGGATAGGATAGGATAGAGGATAGGATACGATAGACGATAGTATAGGATAGAGGATAGGATAGGATAGAGAATAGTATAGGATAGATGATATTATAGGATAGAGGATAGGATAGGATAGAGGATAAGATCGTATAGAGGATAGGATAGGTGATTGGATAGGATAGAGGATAGGATAGGGTAGAGGATAGGATAGAGAATAGGATACTATAGAGGATAGGATGTGATAGAGGATAGGATCGGATAGAGGATAGGATAGGGGATTGGATAGTATAGAGGATATAATAGGATAGAGGATAGGATAGAATAGAGGATCGGATAGGATAGAGGATAGGATAGGATAGAGGATAGGATAGAGGATAGGATAGAGGATAGAATAGAAGATTGGATAGGATAGGGGATTGGATAGAATAGAGGATAGGATAGGATAGAGGATAGGATACGATACAGGATAGTATAGGATAGAGGATAGGATAGGATAGACAATAGGATAGGGCAGAGAATAGGATACAGAATAGGATAGGATAGAGGATAGGATAGGATAGAGGATAGGATCGGATAGAGGATAGGATAGGTGATTGGATAGGATAGAGGATAGGATAGGATAGAGGATAGGATAGGATAGAGGATAGGATAGGATAGGATAGAGGATAGGATAGGGTTGAGGATAGGATAGGATTGAGGATAGGATAGGATAGTGGATAGGATAGGGGATTGGATACTATAGAGGATAGGATAGGATAGACGATAGGATAGGATAGAGGATAGGATAGGGTAGAGGATAGGATAGGATAGCATAGAGGATAGGATAGGGTAGAGGATAGGATCGGATACAGGATAGGATAGGGTAGAGTATAGGATACAGAATAGGATAGGATAGAGGATAGGATAGGATAGAGGATAGGATCGGATAGAGGATAGGATAGGTGATTGGATAGGATAGAGGATAGGATAGGATAGGGGATTGGATTGTATAGAGGATATAATAAGGTAGGAGATAGGATCGGATAGAGGATTCGATAGGATAGAGGATAGGATAGGATAGAGGATAGGATCGTAAAGAGGATAGGATAGGTGATTGGATAGGATAGAAGATAGGATAGGATAGAGGATAGGGTTGGATGGAGGATAAGATCGTATAGGAGGATAGGATACGATAGAGGATAGTATAGGATAGAGGATAGGTTCGGATAGAGGATAGGATAGGGGATTGGATAGAATAGAGGATCGGATAGGATAGAAGATAGGATAGGGGATTGGGTAGGATAGTGGATAGGATAGGGTAGAGGATAGGATAGGATAGACGATAGGATAGGGTAGAGTATAGGTTACAGAATAGGATAGGATAGGATAGAGAATGGTATACGATAGATGATATTATAGGATGGAGGATAGGATAGGGTAGAGGATAGGATAGAGAATAGGATAGGATAGAGGATAGGATAGGATAGAGGATACGATCGGATAGGAGGATAGCATACGATAGAGGATAGGATGGGATAGAGGATAGGTTCGGATAGAGGATAGGATAGTTGATTGGATAGAATAGAGGATCGGATAGGATAGAGGATAGGATAGCGTAGAGGATAGGATAGGATAGAGGATAGGATAGGATAGAGGATAGGATAGTATAGTGGATAGGATAGGATAGAGCAGACGATAGAGGATAGGATAGAGAATAGGATAGGATAGATGATAGTATAGGGTAGAGGATAGGATAGAGAATAGGATAAGATAGAGGATAGGATAGGATAGAGGATAGGATAGAGGATAGGATAGAGGATAGGATAGAAGATTGGATAGGATACAGGATAGGATAGGATAGCGGATAGGGTAGGATGGAGTATAGGATAGGATTGAGGATAGGAAAGGGTTGAGTTCTAGGATAGGATAGAGGATAGGATAGAGTATAGGATAGGATAGAGGATAGGATAGAGTATAGGATAGGATAGAGGATATTATAGGATAGCGGATAGGATAGGATAGAGGATATAATCGGATAGAATATAGGATAGGGGATTGGGTAGTATTGAGGATAGGATATGATAGAGGATAGGATAGGGGATTGGATACTATAGAGCATATGAGAGGATAGAAGATAGGATAGGATAGAACAGACGATAGAGGATAGGATAGAGAATAGGATAGGTTAGATGATTGTATAGGATAGATGATAGGATAGGGGATTGGATAGAATAGAGGATATGATAGGATAGAGGATAGGATACGATAGAGGATAATATAGGATAGAGGATAGGATAGGATAGAGAATAGTATAGGATAGATGATATTATAGGATAGAGGATATTATAGGATAGAGGATAGGATAGGATAGAGAATAGTATAGGATAGAGGATAGGATAGGATAGAGGATACGATATTATAGAGGATAGGATAGGATAGAGGATAGGATCGGATAGTGGATAGGATAGATGATTGGATAGGATAGGGGATTGGATAGGATAGAGGATAGGATAGGATAGAGGATAGGATAAGATAGAGGATAGGATAGGATAGAGGATAGGATAGTATAGTGGATAGGATAGGATAGAGCAGACGATAGAGGATAGGATAGAGAATAGGCTAGGATAGATGATAGTATAGGGTAGAGGATAGGATAGAGAATAGGATAGGATAGAGGATAGGATAGGATAGAGGATTGGATCGGATAGAGGATAGGATAGAGGATTGGATAGGATAGAGGATACGATAGGATAGAGGATAGGATAGGGTAGAGGATAGGATAGAGAATAGGATAGGATAGAGGATATGATAGGATAGAGGATAGGATAGAGGATAGGATAGAGGATAGGATAGAAGATTGGATAGGATACAGGATAGGATAGGATAGCGGATAGGGTAGGATGGAGTATAGGATAGGATTGAGGATAGGAAAGGGTTGAGTTCTAGGATAGGATAGAGGATAGGATAGAGTATAGGATAGGATAGAGGATAGGATAGAGTATAGGATAGGATAGAGGATATTATAGGATAGCGGATAGGATAGGATAGAGGATATAATCGGATAGAATATAGGATAGGGGATTGGGTAGTATTGAGGATAGGATATGATAGAGGATAGGATAGGGGATTGGATACTATAGAGCATATGAGAGGATAGAAGATAGGATAGGATAGAACAGACGATAGAGGATAGGATAGAGAATAGGATAGGTTAGATGATTGTATAGGATAGATGATAGGATAGGGGATTGGATAGAATAGAGGATATGATAGGATAGAGGATAGGATACGATAGAGGATAATATAGGATAGAGGATAGGATAGGATAGAGAATAGTATAGGATAGATGATATTATAGGATAGAGGATATTATAGGATAGAGGATAGGATAGGATAGAGAATAGTATAGGATAGAGGATAGGATAGGATAGAGGATACGATATTATAGAGGATAGGATAGGATAGAGGATAGGATCGGATAGTGGATAGGATAGATGATTGGATAGGATAGGGGATTGGATAGGATAGAGGATAGGATAGGATAGAGGATAGGATAAGATAGAGGATAGGATAGGATAGAGGATAGGATAGTATAGTGGATAGGATAGGATAGAGCAGACGATAGAGGATAGGATAGAGAATAGGCTAGGATAGATGATAGTATAGGGTAGAGGATAGGATAGAGAATAGGATAGGATAGAGGATAGGATAGGATAGAGGATTGGATCGGATAGAGGATAGGATAGAGGATTGGATAGGATAGAGGATACGATAGGATAGAGGATAGGATAGGGTAGAGGATAGGATAGAGAATAGGATAGGATAGAGGATATGATAGGATAGAGGATAGGATAGTGTAGAGGATAGGGTAGGATAGAGGATAGGATCGTATAGAGGATAGGATAGGTGATTGGATAGGATAGATGATAGGATAGGATTGAGGATAGGATGGGATAGTGGATAGGATAGGATAGAGCAAACGATAGAGGATAGGATAGAGAATAGGAGAGGATAGGGTAGAGGATAGGATAGAGAATAGGATAGGATAGAGGATAGGATAGGATAGAGAATAGGATCGGATAGAGGATATGATAGGGGATTGGATAGGATAGAGGATACGATAGGATAGAGGATAGGATAGGGTAGAGGATAGGATAGAGAATAGGATAGGATAGAGGATAAAATAGGATAGAGGATGGGATAGGATAGAGAATAGGATAGGTTAGATGATAGTGTAGGATAGAGGATAGGATAGAGGACACGATATTATAGAGGATAAGATAGGATAGAGAATAGTATAGGGTAGAGGATAGGATAGGATAGAGGATACGATATTATAGAGGATAGGATAGGATAGAGGATAGGATCGGATAGTGGATAGGATAGGGGATTGGATAGGATATAGGATAGGATAGGGGATTGGATAGGATAGAGGATAGGATAGGATAGAGGATAGGATCGGATAGAGGATAGGGTAGGATAGAGGATAGGATCGTATAGAGGATAGGATAGGTGATTGGATAGGATAGATGATAGGATAGGATTGAGGATAGGATGGGATAGTGGATAGGATAGGATAGAGCAAACGATAGAGGATAGGATAGAGAATAGGATAGGATAGGGTAGAGGATAGGATAGAGAATAGGATAGGATAGAGGATAAGATAGGATAGAAGATAGGATAGGATAGAGAATAGTATAGGATAAATGATATTATAGGATAGAGGATAGGATAGGGTAGAGGATAGGATAGAGAATAGGATAGGATAGAGAATAGTATAGGATAGATGATATTATAGGATAGAGTATAGGATAGGATAGAGGATAGGAACGGATAGAGGATAGGATAGGGAATTGGATAGGATAGAAGATAGGATAGGATAGAGGATAGGATAGGGTAGAGGATAGGATAGGATAGAGGATAGGATAGGATAGAGGATAGGATAGTGTAGAGTATAGGATACAGAATAGGATAGGATATAGGATAGGATAGGATAGAGGATAGGATCGCATAGAGGATAGGGTAGGATAGAGGATATGATCGGATACAGGATAGGATACGATAGAGGATAGTATAGGAAAGAGGATAGGATAGGGTAGAGGATAGGATAGAGGATTGGATAGGATAGAGGATATTATAGGATAGAGGATAGGATAGGATAGATGATAGGATAGGATAGAGGATAGGATAGGGGATTGGATAGGATAGAGGATATGATAGGATAGAAGATAGGATAGGATAGAGGATAGGAGAGGATTGAGGATAGGATAGGATAGTGGATAGGATAGGATAGAACAGACGATAGAGGATAGGATAGGATAGAGGATAGGATAGGGTAGAGTATAGGATACAGAGTAGGATAGTATAGAGGATAGGATAGAGGATAGGATAGGATAGAGGATAAGATAGGATAGAGGATGAGATAGGATAGAGGATAGGATAGGGTAGAGTATAGGATACAGAATAGGATAGGATAGAGGATAGGATGGGATAGAGGATAGGATCGGATAGAGGATAGGATACGATAGATGATAGTATAGGATGGAGGATAGGATAGGGTAGAGGATAGGATAGAGAATAGGATAGGATAGAGGATAGGATAGGATAGAGAATAGGATCGGATAGAGGATATGATAGGGGATTGGATAGGATAGAGGATACGATAGGATAGAGGATAGGATAGGGTAGAGGATAGGATAGAGAATAGGATAGGATAGAGGATAAGATAGGATAGAGGATGGGATAGGATAGAGAATAGGATAGGATAGAGGATAAGATAGGATAGAGGATGGGATAGGATAGAGAATAGGATAGGTTAGATGATAGTATAGGATAGGGGATTGGATAGGATAGAGGATAGGATAGGATAGGATAGGATAGAGGATAGGATAGGATAGTGGATAGGATAGGATAGAGAATAGTATAGGATAAATGATATTATAGGATAGAGGATAGGATAGGGTAGACGATAGGATAGAGAATAGGATAGGATAGAGAATAGTATAGGATAGATGATATTATAGGATAGAGGATAGGATAGGATAGAGGATAGGAACGGATAGAGGATAGGATAGGGAATTGGATAGGATAGAAGATAGGATAGGGTAGAGGATAGGATAGGGTAGAGGATAGGATAGGATAGAGGATAGGATAGGGGATTGGATAGTATACAGGATAGATTAGGATAGAGGATAGGATAGCATAGAGGATAGGATAGGATAGTGGATAGGATAGGATAGAGAATAGTATAGGATAGATGATATTATAGTAAAGAGGATAGGATAGGATAAAGGATTGGATCGTATAGAGGATAGGATAGGTGATTGGATAGAATAGAGGATAGGATAGGATAGAGGATAGGATAGGATAGAGGATAGGATAGGATAGAGGATAGGATAGGATAGAGGATAGGATAGGATAGAGGATAGAATAGGATAGAGGATAGGATAGGATAGAGGATATGAAAGGATAGAGGATAGGATAGGATAGAGGATAGGATAGATGATAGGATAGAGGATAGGATAGAGGATAGGATAGAGGATAGGATAGAAGATTGGATAGGATAGAGAAGAGTATAGGATAGATGATACTATAGGATAGAGGATAGGATAGGATAAAGGATAGGATCGGATAGAGGATAGGATAGGATAAAGGATAGGATCGGATAGAGGATATGATAGGGGATTGGATAGGATAGAGAATAGGATAGGCTAGATGATAGGATAGAGAATAGGATAGGAAAGAGGATAGGATAGGATAGAGGATAGGATATGGTAGAGGATAGGATCGTATAGAGGATAGGATAGGTGATTGGATATTATAGAGGATAGGATAGGGCAGATGATAGGATAGAGAATAGGACAGGATAGAGGATAGGATGGGATAGACGATAGGATCGGATAGAGGATAGGATAGAGGATTGGATAGTATAGAGGATAGGATAGGATGGAGGATAGGATAGGATAGAGGATAGGATAGGGGATTGGATAGGATAGAGGATATGATAGGTTAGATGATAGTATAGGATAGAGGATAGGATAGAGAATACGATATTATAGAGGATAGGATAGGATAGAGGATAGGATTGGACAGAGTACAGGATAGGGGATTGGATAGGATAGAGGATAGGATAGGATACAGGATAGGATAGGATAGATCAGACGATAGAGGATAGGATAGGATACAGGATAGGATAGGATAGAGGAGACGATAGAGGATAGGATAGGATAGAGGATAGGATAGGATAGGATAGAGGATATTATAGGATAGAGGATAGGATAGGATAGAGGATAGAATAGGATAGGATAGAGGATAGGATAGGGTTGAGGATAGGATAGGGGATTGAATAGGATAGAGGATAGGATAGGACACAGGATAGGATCGGATAGAGGATAGGATAGGTGATTGGATAGTATAGAGGATAGGATAGGATGGAGGATAGGATAGGATAGAGGATAGCATCGGATAGAGGATAGGATAGGGAATTGGATAGCATAGAGGATAGGATAGGATAGAGGATAGGATCGGATAGAGGATAGGATAGGGAATTGGATAGCATAGAGGATAGGATAGGATAGAGGATAGGATAGGGTAGAGGGTAGGATAGGATAGGATAGAGGATAGGATAGGGTAGATGGTAGGATAGGATAGGATAGAGGATAGGATAGGGTAGAGGATAGGATAGGATTGAGGATAGGATAGGATAGAGGATAGGGTACAGGATTGGATAGGATAGAGGATAGTATAGGATACAGGATAAGATAGGATAGAGAATAGTATAGGATAGATGATATTATAGGATAGAGGATAGGATAGGATAAAGGATAGGATCGGATAGAGGATAGGATAGGGGATTGGATAGGATAGAGGGTAGGATAGGGTAGATGTTAGGATAGAGAAAAGGATAGGAAAGAGGATAGGATAGGATAGAGGATAGGATCGGATAGAGGATAGGATAGGAGATTGGATAGGATAGAGGATAGGATAGGATGGCGGATAGGATAGGATGGAGTATAGGATAGGATTGAGGATACGATAGGGTTCAGGATAGGATAGGATAGAGGATAGGATACGATAGAAGATAGGATTGGATAGAGGATAGGAGAGGATTGAGGATAGGATAGCATACTGGATAGGATAGGATAGAACAGACGATAGAGGATAGGATAGAGAATAGGATAGCTGACAGTATAGGATAGAGGATTGGATAGGATAGAGGATAGGATCAGATAGAGGATAGGATAGAGAATAGGATAGCTGACAGTATAGGATAGAGGATTGGATAGGATAGAGGATAGGATCAGATAGAGGATAGGATAGGGGATTGGGTAGTATAGAGGATAGGATAGGATAAAGGATAGGATAGGGTACAGGATAGGGTAGGATAGAGGATAGGATCAGATAGAGGATAGGATAGGGGATTGGATAGGATAGAGGATAGGATAGGGTAGAGGATAGGATAGGATAGAGGATAGGATAGGATAGAGGATAGGATAGAGTAGAGTATAGGATACAGAATAGGATAGGATAGAGGATAAGATGGGATAGAGGATAGGATCGGATAGAGGATTGGGTAGGATAGAGGATAGGATCGTATAGAGGATAGGATAGGTGATTGGATAGGATAGAGGATAGGATAGGATTGAGGATAGGATCGTATAGCGGATAGGATAGGATAGAGCAGACGATAGAGGATAGGATAGAGAATAGGATAGGATAGATGATAGTATAGGGTATTGGATAGGATAGAGAATAGGATAGGATAGAGGATAGAATAGGGTAGATGATATTATAGGATAGAGGATAGGATAGGATAGAGGATAGGTTCGGATAGAGGATAGGATAGGGGATTGGATAGAATAGAGGATCGGATAGGATAGAGGATAGGATAGGGTAGAGGATAGGATACGATAGAGGATAGGATAGGGTATAGGATAGGATAGAGAATAGGATAGGATATAGGATAGGATAGGATAGAGGATACGATCGGATCGAGGATAGGATACGACAGAGGATAGGATCGTATAGCGGATAGGATAGGATAGAGCAGACGATAGAGGATAGGATAGAGAATAGGATAGGATAGATGATAGTATAGGGTAGAGGATAGGATAGAGAATAGGATAGGATAGAGGATAGGATAGGGTAGGGTATAGGATACAGAATAGGATAGGATAGAGGATAAGATAGGATAGAGGATAGGATAGAAAATAGTATAGGGTAGATGATATTATAGGATAGAGGATAGGATAGGATAGAGGATAGGTTCGGATAGAGGATAGGATAGGGGATTGGATAGAATAGAGGATCGGATAGGATTGAGGATAGGATAGTGTAGAGGATAGGATACGATAGAGGATAGGATAGGATAGAGGATAGGATAGGGTAGAGTATAGGATACAGAATAGGATAGGATAGAGGATAGGATAGGATAGAATATAGGATAGGATAGAGAATAGTATAGGATGAATGATATTATAGGATAGAGGATAGGATAGGGTAGAGGATAGGATAGAGAATAGGATAGGACAGAGTATAAGATAGGATAGAGGATAGGATAGGATAGAGAATAGTATAGGATGAATGATATTATAGGATAGAGGATAGGATAGGGTAGAATATAGGATAGAGAATAGGATAGGATAGAGAATAGTATAGGATAGATGATATCATAGGATAGAGGATAGGATAGGAAAGAGGATAGGATAGGGTAGAGGATAGGATAGGATAGAGGATAGGATATTATAGAGGATAGGATAGGATAGAGGATAGGATCGGATAGTGGATAGGATAGGGGATTGGATATAATAGAGGATAGGGTAGAGGATAGGATAGTATAGTGGATAGGATAGGATAGAGCAGACGATAGAGGATAGGATAGAGAATAGGATATGATAGATGATAGTATAGGGTAGAGGATAGGATAGAGAATAGGATAGGATAGAGGATAGGATAGGATAGAGGATTGGATCGGATAGAGGATACGATAGAGGATATTACAGGATAGAGGATAGGATAGTATACAGGATAGGATAGAATAGAGGATAGGAGAGGATTGAGGATAGGATAGGATAGTGGATAGGATAGGATAGAACAGACAATAGAGGATAGGATAGAGAATAGGATAGGTTAGATGATAGTGTAGGATAGAGGATAGGATAGAGGACACGATATTATAGAGGATAGGATAGGGTAGAGGATAGGATAGAGGATTGGATAGGATAGAGGATATTATAGGATAGAGGATAGGATAGGGCAGAGGATAGGATAGAGGATTGGATAGGATAGAGGATATTATAGGATAGAGGATAGGATAGGATAGATGATAATATAGGATAGAGGATAGGATAGGGGATTGGATAGGATAGAGGATATGATAGGATAGAAGATAGGATAGGATAGAGGATAGGATTGGACAGAGTACAGGATAGGGGATTGGATAGGATAGAGGATAGGATAGGATACAGGATAGGATAGGATAGAGGAGACGATAGAGGATAGGATAGGATAGAGGATAGGATAGGATAGGATAGAGGATATTATAGGATAGAGGATAGGATAGGATAGAGGATAGAATAGGATAGGATAGAGGATAGGATAGGGTTGAAGATAGGATAGGATTGAGGATAGGATAGGATAGTGGATAGGATAGGGAATTGGATAGGATAGAGGATAGGATAGGATAGCGGATAGGATAGGATAGAGGATAGGATAGGATAGAGGACAGGATCGGATAGTTGATAGGATAGTGGATTGGATAGGATAGAGGATAGGATAGGATAGAGGATAGGATAGGATAGAGGATAGCATAGGGTAGAGGGTAGGATAGGATAGGATAGAGGATAGGATAGGGTAGAGGATAGGATAGGATTGAGGATAGGATAGGATAGAGGATACGATATTATAGAGGATAGGATAGGATAGAGGATAGGATCGGATAGAGGATAGGATAGGGAATTGGATAGGATAGAGGATAGGATAGGATAGAGGATAGGATAGGATAGAGGATAGGATAGGGTAGAGGGTAGGATAGGATAGGATAGAGGATAGGATAGGGTAGAGGATAGGATAGGATTGAGGATAGGATAGGATAGAGGATAGGGTACAGGATTGGATAGGATAGAGGATAGTATAGGATACAGGATAAGATAGGATAGAGAATAGTATAGGATGGATGATATTATAGGATAGAGGATAGGATAGGATAAAGGATAGGATCGGATAGAAGATAGGATACGGGATTGGATAGGATAGAGGATAGCATAGGGTAGATGTTAGGATAGAGAATAGGATAGGAAACAGGATAGGATAGGATAGGTGATAGGATAGGGTAGAGGATAGAGGATAGGATAGCATAGAGGATAGGATCGGATAGAGGATAGGATACGATAGAGGATAGCATAGGATAGAGGATAGGATAGGATAGAGAATAGTATAGGACAGATGATATTATAGGATAGAGGATAGGATAGGATAGAGGATAGGATCGTATAGAGGATAGGATAGGTGATTGGATAGGATAGAGGATAGGATAGGGTAGATGATAGGATAGAAAATAGGACAGGAAAGAGGATAGGATAGGATAGAGGATAGGATCGGATAGAGGATAGGATAGGCGATTGGATAGTATAGAGGATAGGATAGGATAGAGGATAGGATAGGATAGAGGATAAGATAGGATAGAGGATAGGATAGGATAGAGGATAGGATAGGATAGAGGATAGGATCGGATAGAGGATATAATAGGGGATTGTATAGGATAGAGGATAGGATAGGATAGATGATAGGATAGAGAATAGGATAGGATAGAGGATAGGATAGGATAGAGGATAGGATCGGATAGAGGATAGGATAGGCGATTGGATAGGGTAGAGGATAGGATAGGATAGAGGATATTATAGGATAGAGGATTGGATAGGATAGAGGATACGATATTATAGAGGATAGGATAGGATAGAGGATAGGATCGGATAGAGGATATAATAGGGGATTGGATAGGATAGAGGATAGGATAGGACACAGGAGAGGATAGGATAGAGGATAGGATAGTTGATAGGATAGAGGATAGGATAGAGGATAGGATAGAGGACAGGATAGAAGATTGGATAGGATAGAGAATAGTATAGGATAGATGATACTATAGGATAGAGGATAGGATAGGATAAAGGATAGGATCGGATAGAGGATAGGATAGGGGATTGGATAGGATAGAGGATAGGATAGGGGATTGGATAGGATAGAGGATAGGATAGGATAGAGGATAGGATAGGATAGAAGATAGGATAGGGTAGAGGATAGGATAGGATAGAGGATAGGATCGGACAGAGGATAGGATAGAGGATAGGATAGGATGGAGGATAGGATAGGATAGAGGATCGGATACGATAGAGGATAGGATAGGGGATTGGATAGGATAGAGGATAGGATAGGATACAGGATAGGATAGGATAGAGCAGACGATAGAGGATATGATAGGATAGAGGATAGGATAGGATAGCGGATAGGATAGGATGGAGTATAGGATAGGGGATTCGATAGGATAGAGGATAGGATAGGATAGAGGATAGGATAGGATACAGAATAGGATGGGGTAGAGGATAGGATAGGAGAGAGGATAGGATCGGATAGAGGGTAGGATACGATAGAGGATAGTATAGGATAGAGGACAGGATATGATAGAGAATAGTATAGGATAGAGGATAGGATAGGATAGAGGATACGATATTATAGAGGACAGGATAGGATAGAGGATAGGATCGGATAGAGGATAGGATAGGGAATTGGATAGGATAAAGGATAGGATAGGATAGAGGATAGGATAGGGTAGAGGGTAGGATAGGATAGGATAGAGGATAGGATACGATTGAGGATAGGATTGGATAGAGGATAGGGTACAGGATTGGATAGGATAGAGGATAGTATAGGATACAGGATAAGATAGGATAGAGAATAGTATAGGATAGATGATATTATAGGATAGAGGATAGGATAGGATAAAGGATAGGATCGGATAGAGGATAGGATAGGTGATTGGATAGGATAGAGGATAGGATAGGGTAGATGATAGGATAGAGAATAGGATAGGATAGAGGAGAGGATAGGATAGAGGATAGGATCGGATAGAGGATAGGATAGGCGATTGGATAGGGTAGAGGATAGGATAGGATACAGGATATTATAGGATAGAGGATTGGATAGGATAGAGGATACGATATTATAGAGGATAGGATAGGATAGAGGATAGGATCGGATAGAGGATATAATTGGGGATTGGATAGGATAGAGGATAGGATAGGACACAGGAGAGGATAGGATAGAGGATAGGATAGAGGATAGGATAGAGGATAGGATAGAGGATAGGATAGAGGATAGGATAGAAGATTGGATAGGATAGAGAATGGTATAGGATAGATGATACTATAGGATAGAGGATAGGATACGATAAAGGATAGGATCGGATAGAGGATAGGATAGGGGATTGGATAGGATAGAGGATAGGATAGGATAGAGGATAGGATAGGATAGAGGATCGGATAGGATAGACGATAGGATAGGATAGAGGATAGGATAGGATAGAGGATAGGATGGGGACCGAGGGGATATGGGCTTAGTAGTGGTGACTCGGATCCACTACTAGGTATGCCACAGTGGTGGCGGTCATATCCCTAAAATCCTCTACGCTCCACCTCCTCGTGGTGATCCCTGGGAACACACATAGTTGTGTGTTGCTAACGGAGCGAGGGGTATTCCGCGGGAAGTAGTCCTAATGATGTGTGAGGCGATGCCGGCGGGATCTTCGGATCCTGGCAGGGCCTCCCTTGCCGGTAAGGCTCACACGGAGGGATGAAAAACCGCGGAATGGGTCCTGCGATAACGACCGGGGAGGTCGCCGCAGGGCCCTTGCCGTAAACCGGTGGTCATGTTTTACCGGAACGGTGGTCTTGCCTTAACCGGCCGGGCCGCGAGGATGATAACCTCTATAAAAAATCCCCCACCCTAAGCTTGGTGCGCGGTGAGAGGGTACGCCCTTGTTACAGGGCGTGGCTGGTGGGGTACATCAGCCACTAGCGCACCAACGTCTGGATACCTGGCGAACTCCAGCGGAAATTAGCCTTACCCGGGCAAGGAGGCTCTGCCCGGGCGGACGTGTATTTCCTGCCAATCTCGTGGGACCAGAAATGGAAAAAAATAACGAAAAAAATCTCGATGTTGTGGGGGAGGCTGCCGATACGGCAGCAGCGACGGTGGGGGAAGAGACGGCAGCGGTCACTGCCGGGGAGGGGATGGCAGCGGTTACTGCCGGGGAGGACGCGGTCGTGGTCATCGCGGACGAGGACTCGGATGGGGATGAAACAATCATCTCCATCTCGAGCTCCGTCGGCTCGATCGTGACGCGCGGGGGCGCGGAGAAGCGGGGCGCGACATCTGGGGTCTCTGACCCCAAGCGTGCCCGGTTAGAGGGGGGGCAGCACACCCGCGGCGGGTCGGTGTCGCGGACGGACCCCGGGGAGGGCTCGTCGGGGACGCCCATCATGGAACTGGCCCTCGGCGGCCGCGCCGAGAGGAGTCAGAAGAGGAGGGTCGGTGACCTCATCGAGCTGGGTGGGAGGATGCCGACAGCGCAGCTAGTAGGGGAGGTGGAGTAGGCGATGTTGAGGGTGGAGAGAGTCTCCACCGTCTCAAAGGGCCTCAAGGGGGACCTGGCTAAAGACTTGCGGGATTGTTCTGCAGTCGCCAGGGCCCACTGCACCACCTTGATGCAGCGGTGCTTTACCGGGATGGCGTGGCAGGGGAGCCAGGAGGTGGCCCGTCTCCGCGAGCAGAATGCGGCCCTCGCGAAGGAGGCGGGTGACCTCCGGTCGAGGCTCCGGTCAATGGAGGCCGGGCGGCGGGCGAACACCGACAGCGGTCGCCGGGCGGGACATGCGCCAATAGGGGAAGCGCCCCCCGCCTCCTCGACAGCGGGGGTCCGTACGCGGGGGACGGAGGCGATGGGGTCGTCGGGGGAGGGAGTGGGAGTTTTGGACTCCGAAGCCCTGCTTCTCCGGGTCGGCGCGCTGATAACGGCCAGGAACCGGGAGCTAGAGGCCCGGATGGAGGAGCGGTTCCGGACGATTCTGGCCGGGTTGGCCCCGGCCCTCCGGGCGGAGGGTAAATCGGCGCGCGAGGCGACGCCGGTGGCTTCTCTGCCGGCGACGTCTGTCACCAAGGGGACTGGACCGGTGGTCGTGTCCAACGTGAGGGTGGTGCCCCCCGTTGTCATTCCGCCACCGGTCGTCCCGGCCTCGTGGATGGAGGTGACGAGCAAGGCGGCGAAGAGGGCCAAGAAGAAGATGGCCGCGGAGGAGGCTGCGGCGAGAGCAGTCGCGGCCGAAGCAGCTGCCGCCGCTTCACGGCTGCAGGCTGCGAGGGAGCCGAGGGCGGCGGGCGGCGCACGAGTGCAGGGCGGCGCGAGCGCGGCGAAGCCCGCCGCCGGGAGGGACGGTGGCCTGGGACGCACCCCCAGAACCGGAGCAGTGGCCATCACCATCCCCGAGAGCTGCAAGCTCACTTATTCGGAGGTGATGGCCAGGGCAAAAGAGAGGGTGGACCTCAAGTCTATCGGGATCGAGTCGGGGGTGCTTCCCAGGCGGTCGAAAACCGGCGGGATCCTCCTGGAGGTCAGGGGCACGGGGTGCCAGGAGAAGGCACGGGCCCTCTCCGGGAGGATCGCCGAGGCGCTTGGGGGGACCGGGGTTAAGGTCTCCCAGGCGGTCAAGCGCGGCGAGGTGCGCGTGGCGGGCCTGGACGACTCGGTGTCGTCCGGGGACGTAGCGGTGGCGCTGGCGGCGGCGGGGGGTGTTCCGCGGCGGAGTTCCGGGTCGGCGAGATCCGCAGACCCGCCTCGGAGCAGGCGCTGGGCTCCTGTTGGGCCCAGGGCCCCCTCGCGGCCGTCAAGAAAGTGGTGGCGGGAGGCCGGCTGCTGGTCGGCTGGTCCTCGGCCCGCGTCGAGGCGCTGAGGGAGCGGCCCCTCCAATGCTTCCGTTGCTTGGAGACGGGGCACACGCGGGCGACATGCAAGAGCGCGGTCGACAGAGGCGCGTTGTGCTACCGCTGCGGGTCGGCGGAGCACCGGGCTTCGGCCTGCAAGGCCGCCCCCAGGTGTCCGCTCTGCGCGGACCTGGGGAGACCATCGGGCCATAGATTCGGGGCCAAAGCGTGTGCCCCGGCTCCCAAGAGGGGCCGCGCGGCGACGAAAGAGAAGGGCGCGTCTGGGGCTGCATCCGCGCAGCGGCCGCAGACGACGCCGGGGGCCCGGCCCTCCCAGGGAGGGGACTCTGCAGAGCCCATGTTAGAGTAGGTACTTTTAATCCTACTCCGGTTCTGCAGGCGAACCTCAACCACTCGCGCGCGGCACAGGACCTGTTTGTCCAAGCCGTGCGCGAGTGGGGGGCTGGGCTGGCAGTTGCGGCGGAGCCGTACGCAATCCCCGAACACCCCTTCTGGGTGGGGGACGAGATCGGCTCCGTAGTAATAGTGGCGGGAAGCCGCCCCGGGTCCCCGTCGGTCTCCCTTCTGGAGCGGGGCGAGGGATTCGTGGCGGTGCAATGGGGGGACATCGCGGTTGTCGGGATCTACATCTCGCCGAGCTGTGGCCTCGATCAATTTCGGGGGTTCCTGGGTGGGCTGAACAGCTGCATCGCGCGGTGCAGCGCCCGCCCGGATCTCGTTTTGGGAGACTTCAATGCCCACGCGGTATCGTGGGGGAGTCCCAGGACGACCACTAGGGGTAGCGAGGTGTTAACCTGGGCGGCCGGCCTGGATCTCCGGTTGATTAACCGGGGATCCACGCCGACGTGCGTGCGTCCGCAGGGGGTCTCGATTGTCGACCTGACATGGGGGACTCCCTCGGCCGTGCGCCGGGTGTCGGGATGGAGGGTGGCCGAGGAGATAGAGATTGCGTCAGACCATACGCCCATCGTCATGGACGTGTGGCCCACCCTCCACGCGCGGGATTCCCGGCCGGGCCGGGGGGACCGACGGCCGCGATGGGCCTTGAAGCGGCTGGACGCGGACGCGTTCGGGGCCGCGGTAGCCGCGGCGACATGGACGGGGCCGGCCCTGTCCGAGCTGGCGCCTGCGCAAGGGGCGAGGCGGCTGCGGGAGGTAATGACGGCGGTGTGCGACACCGCCATGCCCCGCAGCCGGTTCGCCCCCAGGAGGGCGGCGTACTGGTGGTCCGCCGGCATTGCGGAGCTCCGGCGTGCCTGCAATGCCGCGCGGCGTCGGTACGGCCGAGCGCGTAGGAGGCGCGACGACGAGGAGGCGACGGCGAGGCTCGGCGGGGAGTACCGAGCCGCGCTCGGGGTTCTCCGCAGGGCTATCGCGCGGGCCAAGGCCGACGCGTGGTCGGAGCTCGTCGGCACGGTGGACTCCGATCCATGGGGGCGCCCGTACAAGCTTGTCATGAACAAGCTGCGCGCGTGGGCGCCTCCGGTGACGGAGTCGATGGACCCCCACCTGCTCGAGGGAGTGGTGGCGTCCCTCTTCCCGCGAGAGGGGGGACAACTGCGCCGCTCCCATTGGGAACAGGAGCCTCTCTCCTGGTCCGCAGAGTGGGAGGTGTCGGCCGGCGAGCTGGGTGAGGCGATGGCCAGGGCGCGGCGGGTGGGCCGCAAGGCCCCGGGCCCGGACGGGGTGCCGGGCCGCGCGTTGGTCTTGGCCCTGGAGGGGGGACTCGCCGCCGAACTCCGGCAGCTGTATAACGGCTGTCTGAGGGAGGGGGTGTTCCCCACGGAGTGGAAGTCGGGCAGGTTGGTCCTCCTTCCGAAGGGGGGCAAGTCCCGGGACTCGCCCTCAGGGTACCGGCCAATTTGTCTGCTGGACGAGGCGGGGAAGTTGTTCGAGCGCGTACTCGTTGGACGCCTCGTCCGGCACCTGTCGGCGGGAGGGGTCCCCGATCTGAGCGGGGTTCAATTCGGCTTCCGGGAGGGTCTCTCCACCGTCGACGCTATTCGGCGGGTGAGGGCTCTCTCGGAGGCCTGTACGAGGGGGGGCGGTGTTGCGTTGGCGATATCCTTGGATATCGCTAACGCGTTCAACACCGTCCCCTGGGATCGGATAATGGAGGCCCTGGTCTTCCACCGGGTGCCTCTGTATCTCAGAAGGGTGATCGGGAGCTATCTCTCCGACAGGGGTATAGAGTATCCCGGCCGGTACGGGATGGTGCGCAGGGGCGTCGTGCGCGGGGTTCCGCAGGGCTCGGTGTTGGGCCCGTTGCTGTGGAATCTTGCGTACGATCGCGTCCTGCGGGAGGAGATGCCTCCCGGGGTCAGCCTGACGTGTTACGCCGACGACACGCTGGTATTGGCCACCGGGAGGTATGCGAAGGAGGCCATCTGCCTGGCGGAGCGCGGCGCGTGGCGCGCGGTGCGCGCGATCCGGTCGCTGGGCCTAGAGGTGTCCGTCGAGAAAACCAGGGCCATGTGGTTTCTCCGCTCGGCCCGGTTGGCGGCGCCTCCCCAGTGCTGGATCTGCGTGGGGGAGGGGATGGTCAAGGTCGGGTCCCAGATGCGGTACCTGGGACTCGAGCTTGACGGCCGGTGGCGTTTTGACCGCCACCTTGAGTCGCTGGCGCCCCGGGCGGAGAGGGCGACCGCTGCGCTCGGTCGCCTTCTCCCGAATCTCGGGGGACCCTGTGGACGGGTGCGTCGTCTGTTCGCGGTGGTGGTGCGAGTTTTGGTCCTGTACGGAGCCCCTGTGTGGGCGCGCGATGTCTTGGCTAGGGGGCGCAGTGGCGGCACACGGTCGCTGCTGCGTCGCATCGAGCGCAGGCTGGCCATAGGCATCGTGCGGGGGTACCGCACCATTTCATACGCGACGGCGATGGTGATGTCGGGGCTGATCCCCCTCGAGCTGGAGGCCCGCGTGTTGGCGGATGTGCATACGCACTCCAGGGAACTCCGGCTCCGGGGGGTGGCCCCGGATCAGGCGCGGCTCATGGTGGATGAGCTCAGGCGACATGCTCGGCGGCACGCAGCCCTGGAGTGGCGCGATAGCCTTCCCGGGACGAGGGAGGGCGAGAGGCGGGCCGTTCGGGCCATCCTCCCGGTGTTCGATCAATGGAACAGGGGATGGATGGGGCATAGGGTCTCCTACCGTGTGACGCAGGTGATGAGCGGGCACGGGTGCTTCGGCGACTACCTGTGTCGCATCGAGAGGGAGACCGAGGAGGCGTGTCACCACTGCGGCGAGCCGCGGGACACGGCGCAACACACTCTGGAGGAGTGTCCGGCATGGGGGGGAGAGCGCCGTGCCCTGCGGCGCGCGGTGGGCCACGACCTCTCGCTCCCGGCTGTCGTCGCTGCGGCAGCCGGTGGCGAGGAGGCGTGGAGGGGGTTCGCTTCCTTCTGCGAGCGGGTTATGCTGCGGAAGGAGGCTGCGGAACGGGATCGGGAGCGTAATCACGATCCCGGCCGAAGGGGGGGAGGCGGCGCAGGGTACGCCCCGGGGGCGTACCCCCGTTGCGACGCCTCTGACGCGAGCGGGGACGCCCTTGATGATCTCTAGGCGGGGGATCGGATATCCCCCTACACTCGGTCACCAACGGCGTCCCCGGAGGCCGCCGGGCATCTCGGGCGGGGGCCCGGATGCTCATCGGGCGGCCTAACAGGGGGGGAAGGAGCCACGTCGTCCGTTGCGTGGTGCCTTCGGATAGAGTAGGTACGGGAGGGGGCCGCGTCACCCCCCCCCCCCCGGGTGGTATGCTAAGGCGGGGGCACACCGGATTGACATGCGCGCGCAGAGCACGGGTGCCCCCAGGAGTCTAGGGACGGACGGGGAGGAGTTAGTGGGTATACTCCGCGTTGCACCAACCAGCCGAGGAGTCCCACATAACCCGGACCATCCCCCCCCGGGGGGGTTCGGGTATCCGTAACGAGATTACCTCCTCGAAAAAAAAAAAAAAAAAAAAAAAATAGGATAGAGGATGGGATAGGATAGAGGATAAGATAGGATAGAGGATAGGATAGGATAGAGGATAGGATAGAGGATTGGTTAGTATAAAGGATAGGAGAGGATAGGATAGGATTGAGGATAGGATAGGATAGAGGATAGGATAGGATAGAGGATAGGATAGGATAGAGGATAGGATAGGATAGAGGATAGGATAGGATAGAGGATAGGATAGGATAGAGGATAGGATAGGATAGAGGATAGGATAGGTTATTGGATAGGATAGAGGACAGGAGACGATAGAAGATAGGATAGGGGATTGGATAGGATAGAGGAAAGGAGACGATAGAGATTGGATAGGATAGATGATATTATAGGAAAGAGGATAGGATATGATAGAGGATACGATATTATAGAGGATAGGACAGGATAGAGGATAGGATAGGATAGAGGATAGGATAGGATACAGGATAGGATAGGATAGAGGATAGGATAGGATAGAGGATAGGTTAGGATAGAGGATAGGATAGGATAGAGGATAGGATAGGATAGAGGATAGGTAAGGATAGAGGATAGGATAGGATAGATGATAGGATAGAGGATTGGATAGGATAGAGGATATGATAGGATAGCGGATAGGATATAATGGACTATAGGATAGGAATGAGGATAGGATAGGGTTGAGGATAGGATAGGATAGAGGATAGGATAGAGGATAGGATAGAGGATAGAATAGAGGATTGGATAGGATAGAGGATGGGATAGGATAGAGGATAGGATAGGATAGAGGATAGGATAGAGGATTGGATAGGATAGAGGATATGATAGGATAGCGGATAGGATATAATGGACTATAGGATAGGAATGAGGATAGGATAGGGTTGAGGATAGGATAGGATAGAGGATAGGATAGAGGATAGGATAGGATAGAAGATAGGATAGGGTAGAGGATAGGATAGGATAGAGGATAGGATCGGACAGAGGATAGGATAGAGGATAGGATAGGATAGAAGATAGGATAGGATAGAGGATCGGATACGATAGAGGATAGGATAGGGGATTGGATAGGATAGAGGATAGGATAGGATACAGGATAGGATAGGATAGAGCAGACGATAGAGGATATGATAGGATAGAGGATAGGATAGGATAGCGGATAGGATAGGATGGAGTATAGGATAGGGGATTCGATAAGATAGAGGATAGGATAGGATAGAGGATAGGATAGGATACAGAATAGGATGGGATAGAGGATAGGATAGGAGAGAGGATAGGATCGGATAGAGGGTAGGATACGATAGAGGATAGTATAGGATAGAGGACAGGATATGATAGAGAATATTTATAGGATAGAGGATAGGATAGGATAGAGGATAGGATAGAGAATAGGACAGGATAGAGGATAGGATAGGATAGAGGATAGGATCGGATAGAGGATAGCAAAGGGGATTGGATAGTATAGAGGATAGGATAGGATAGAGGATAGGATAGGATAGAGGATCGGATAGGATAGAGGATAGGATAGGATAGAGGATAGGATAGGATGGAGGAAAGGATAGGATAGAGGATAGGGTAGGGTTGAGGATTGGATAGGATTGAGGATAGGATAGGATAGTGGATAGGATAGGGGATTGGATAGGATAGAGGATAGGATAGGATAGGATAGAGAATAGTATAGGATCGATGATATTATAGGATAGAGGATAGGATAGGATAGAGGATAGGATCGTATAGAGGATGGTATACGTGATTGGATAGGATAGAGGATAGGATAGGGTAGATGATAGGATAGAGAATAGGACAGGATAGAGGATAGGATAGGATAGAGGATAGGATCGGATAGAGGATAGGATAGGGGATTGGATAGTATAGATGATAGGATAGGATAGAGAATAGTATAGGATAGATGATATTATAGGATAGAGGATAGGATAGGATAGAGTATAGGATCGTATAGAGGATGGTATAGGTGATTGGATAGGATAGAGGATAGGATAGGGTAGATGATAGGATAGAGAATAGGACAGGATAGAGGATAGGATAGGATAGAGGATAGGATCGGATAGAGGATAGGATAGGGGATTGGATAGTATAGAGGATAGGATAGGATAGAGAATAGTATAGGATAGATGATATTATAATATAGAGGATAGGATAGGATAGAGGATAGGATCGTATAGAGGATGGTATAGGTGATTGGATAGGATAGAGGATAGGATAGGGTAGATGATAGGATAGAGAAAAGGACAGGATAGAGGATAGGATAGGATAGAGGATAGGATCGGATAGAGGATAGGATAGGGGATTGGATAGGATAGAGGATAGGATAGAGGATAGGATAGAGGATATGATATTATAGAGGATAGGATAGCATAGAGGATTGGACAGGGGATTGGATAGGATAGAGGATAGGATAGGATAGAGGATAGGATAGGGAAGAGGATAGGATAGAGAATAGGATAGGATAGAGGATAGGATAGGATAGAGGATAGGATAGGATAGAGGATAGGATCGGATAGAGGATAGGATAGAGGATAGGATAGAGGATTGGATAGGATAGAGGAAATTATAGGATAGAGGATAGGATAGGATAGAGGATAGGATCGGATAGTGGATAGGATAGGGGATTGGGTAGTATAGAGGATAGGATAGGATAGAGGATAGGATAGGGTAGAGGATAGGACAGGATAGAGAATCGTATAGGATATATGATATTATAGGATAGAGGATAGGATACGATAGAGGATAGGATCTGACAGAGGATAGGATAGAGGATTGGATAGGGGATTGGATAGGAGAGAGGGTAGGAGACGATAGAGGATAGTATAGGATAGAGGATAGGATAGGGTAGAGAATAGTATAGAATAGATGATATTATAAGATAGAGGATAGGATCGGATAGAGGATATTATAGGGGATTGGATAGGATAGAGGATACGATAGGATAGAGGAAATTATAGGATAGAGGAGAGGATAGGATAGAGAATAGGATCGGAGAGTGGATAGGATAGGGGATTGGGTAGCTTAGAGTATAGGATAGAATAGAGGATAGGATAGGGTAGAGGATAGGACAGGATAGAGAATCGTATAGGATATATGATATTATAGGATAGAGGATAGGATAGGATAGAGGATAGGATGGGTCAGAGGATAGGATACAGGATTGGATAGGGTAGAGGATAGGATAGGATAGAGGATATTATAGGATAGAGGATTGGATAGGATGGAGGATACGATATTATAGAGGATAGGATAGGATAGAGGATAGGATCGGATAGAGAATAGGATAGGGGATTGGATAGGATAGGATAGAGCAGACGATAGAGGATATGATAGGATAGAGGATAGGATAGGATAGCGGATAGGATAGGACGGAGTATAGGATAGGGGATTGGATAGGATAGAGGATAGGATAGGATTGAGGATAGGATAGGTTAGTGGATAGGATAGGATAGTGGATAGGATAGGATAGAACAGACGATAGAGGATAGGATAGAGAATAGGATAGGTTAGATGATAGTATAGGATATAGGATAGGATAGGATAGAGGATAGGATAGGATAGAGGATAGGATAGGATAGAGGATAGGATAGGATAGAGGATCGGATAGGATAGAGGATAGGATAGGGTAGAGGATAGGATAGAGAATAGGATAGGATAGAGGATAGGATAGGATAGAGGATAGGATCGGATAGAGGATAGGATAGGATAGAGGATAGGATAGGTGATTGCATAGGATAGAGGATAGGATAGGATTGAGGATAGGATGGGATAGAGGATAGGATACGATAGAGGATAGTATAGGATAGAGGATAGGATAGGATAGAGAATAGTATGGGCTAGATGATATTATAGGATAGAGGATAGGATCGTATAGAGAATAGGATAGGATAGAGGATAGGATAGGGTAGAAGATAGGATAGAGAATAGGATAGGACAGAGGATAGGATAGGATAGAGGATAGGATCGGATAGTGGATAGGATACGATAGAGGATAGGATAGAGGATAGGATAGAGGATTGGATAGGATAGAGGATATTATAGGATAGAGGATAGGATAGGATACAAGATACGATAGGATAGAGGATAGGTGAGGATTGAGGATAGGATAGGATAGATGACATTATAGGAACAAGATAGGATAGGATGGAGGATAGGATAGGGTAGACTATAGGATACAGAATAGGATAGGATAGAGGATAGGATAGGGTAAGGGATAGAATTGGATAGAGGATAGGATACGATAGAGGATAGGATAGGATAGAGAATAGTATAGGATAGATGATATTATAGGATAGAGGATAGGATAGGGTAGAGGATAGGATCGGATAGAGGATAGGATAGGTGATTGGATAGGATAGAGGATAGGAGACGATAGAGGATGGTATAGGATAGAGGATAAGATAGGATAGAGAATAGTATAGGATAGATGATATTATAGGATAGAGGATAGGATAGGATAGAGGATAGAAACGGATAGAGGATGGGATAGGGGATTGGATAGGATAGAGGATAAGATAGGATAATGGATAGAATAGGGTAGAGGGTAGGATAGAGAATAGTATAGGATAGTGGATAGGATAGGATAGAGGATAGGATAGGGTAGAGGATAGGATAGAGAATAGGATAGGATAGAGGATAGGATTGGATAGAGGATAGGATAGGGGATTGGATAGGATAGAGGATATGATACGATAGAAGATAGGATAGGATAGAGGATAGGATAGGGGATTGGATAGGATAGAGGATATGATACGATAGAAGATAGGATAGGATAGAGGATAGGATAGGATAGAGAATAGTATAGGATAGATGATATTATAGGATAGAGGATAGGATCGGATAGAGGATAGGATAGGGGATTGGATAGGATAGAGGATAGGATAGGATTGAGGATAGGATAGGATAGAGGATAGGATCGGATAGAGGATAGGACAGGGGATTGGATAGGGTAGAGGATAGGATAGGATATAGGATATTATAGGATAGAGGATTGGATAGGATAGTGGATAGGATAGGGGATTGGATAGGATAGAGGATATGATAGGATAGGATAGAGAATAGTATACGATATATGATATTATAGGATAGAGGATGGGAGAGGATAAAGGATAGGATCGGATACAGGATAGGATAGGGGATTGGATAGGATAGAGGATAGGATAGGATAGAGGATAGGATAGGGTAGATGATAGGATAGAGAATAGGATAGGATAGAGGATATGATAGGATAGAGGATAGGATGGGATAGAGGATAGGATACGATAGAGGATAGTATAGGATAGAGGATAGGATAGGATAGAGAATAGTATGGGATAGATAATATTATAGGATAGAGGATAGGATTGTATAGACGATAGGATAGGTGATTGGATTGGATAGAGGATAGGATAGGGTAGAGGATAGGATAGAGAATAGGATAGGATAGAGGATAGGATAGGATAGAGGATAGGATCGTATAGAGGATAGGATCGGATAGAGGATAGGATAGGGGATTGGATAGTATAGAGGATAGGCTAGGATAGAGGATAGGATAGGATAGAGGATCGGATAGGATGGAGGATAGGATAGGATAGAGGATAGGTTAGGATAAAGGATAGGATAGGGGATTGGATAGTATAGAGGATAGAAAAGGATAAATGATCGGATAGAATAGAGGATAGGATAGGATATAGGATAGGATAGGATAGAGGATAGGATAGGATAGAGGATAGGATCGGATATAGGATAGGATAGGGGATTGGATAGTATAGAGGATAGGATAGGATAGAGGATAGGATAGGATAGAGGATTGGATAGGATAGAGGATAGGATAGGGTTGAGGATAGGATAGGATTGAGGATAGGATAGGATAGTGGATAGGATAGGGGATTGGATAGGATAGAGGATAGGATAGGATAGGATAGAGAATAGTATAGGATATATGTTATTAAAGGATAGAGGATAGGAGAGGATAAAGGATAGGATCGGATACAGGATAGGATAGGGGATTGGATAGGATAGAGAATAGTATATATTATACGATAGAGGATAGGATCGTATAGAGGATAGGATAGGTGATTGGATAGGATAGAGGATAGGATAGGGTAGAGGATAGGATAGATAATAGGACAGGAGAGATAATAGGACAGGATAGAGGATAGGATAGGATAGAGGATAGGATAGGGGATTGAATAGGGTAGAGGATAGGATAGGATAGAGGATATTATAGGATAGAGGATTGGATAGGATAGTGGATAGGATAGGGGATTGGATAGGATAGAGGATAGGATAGGATAGGATAGAGAATAGTATAGGATATATGATATTATAGGATAGAGGATAGGAGAGGATAAAGGATAGGATCGGATACAGGATAGGATAGGGGATTGGATAGGATAGAGAATAGGATAGGATAGAGGATAGGATAGGGTAGATGATAGGATAGAGAATAGGATAGGATAGAGAATAGGATAGGATAGAGGATAGGATGGGATAGAGGATAGGATACGATAGAGGATAGTATAGGATAGAGGATAGGATAGGGTAGAGGATAGGATAGAGAATAGGATAGGATAGAGGATAGGATAGGATAGAGGATAGGATCGGATAGAGGATAGGATAGGATAGAGGATAGGATAGGATAGAGGATAGGATAGGATAGAGGATAGGATAGGGTAGAGGATAGGATAGAGAATAGGATAGGATAGAGGATAGGATAGGATAGAGTATAGGATCGGATAGAGGATATGATAGGATAGAGGATAGGATAGGATAGAGGATAGGATAGGATAGAGGATAGGATAGGGGATTGGATAGGATAGAGGATACGATAGGATAGAAGATAGGATAGGATAGAAGATATGATAGGATAGAAGATAGGATAGGATAGAGGATAGGAGAGCATTGAGGATAGACTAGGATAGTGGATAGGATAGGATAGAACAGACTATAGAGGATAGGATAGAGAATAGGATAGGATAGAGGATAGGATAGGATAGACTATAGGATAGGATAGAGGATAGGATAGGATAGAGGATAGGATAGGGGATTGGATAGGATAGAGGATATGATAGGATAGAAGATAGGACAGGGTAGAGAATAGGATAGGATAGGATAGAGGATAGGATAGGGTAGAGGATAGGATAGGATTGAGGATAGGATAGGATAGAGGATAGGATCGGATATAGGATAGGATAGGGGATTGGATAGTATAGAGGATAGGATAGGATAGAGGATAGGATAGGATAGAGGATTGGATAGGATAGAGGATAGGATAGGGTTGAGGATAGGATAGGATTGAGGATAGGATAGGATAGTGGATAGGATAGGGGATTGGATAGGATAGAGGATAGGATAGGATAGGATAGAGAATAGTATAGGATATATGTTATTAAAGGATAGAGGATAGGAGAGGATAAAGGATAGGATCGGATACAGGATAGGATAGGGGATTGGATAGGATAGAGAATAGTATATATTATACGATAGAGGATAGGATCGTATAGAGGATAGGATAGGTGATTTGATAGGATAGAGGATAGGATAGGGTAGAGGATAGGATAGATAATAGGACAGGATAGATAATAGGACAGGATAGAGGATAGGATAGGATAGAGGATAGGATAGGGGATTGAATAGGGTAGAGGATAGGATAGGATAGAGGATATTATAGGATAGAGGATTGGATAGGATAGTGGATAGGATAGGGGATTGGATAGGATAGAGGTTAGGATAGGATAGGATAGAGAATAGTATAGGATATATGATATTATAGGATAGAGGATAGGAGAGGATAAAGGATAGGATCAGATACAGGATAGGATAGGGGATTGGATAGGATAGAGAATAGGATAGGATAGAGGATAGGATAGGGTAGATGATAGGATAGAGAATAGGATAGGATAGAGGATAGGATAGGATAGAGGATAGGATGGGATAGAGGATAGGATACGATAGAGGATAGTATAGGATAGAGGATAGGATAGGGTAGAGGATAGGATAGAGAATAGGATAGGATAGAGGATAGGATAGGATAGAGGATAGGATCGGATAGAGGATAGGATAGGATAGAGGATAGGATAGGATAGAGGATAGGATAGGATAGAGGATAGGATAGGGTAGAGGATAGGATAGAGAATAGGATAGGATAGAGGATAGGATAGGATAGAGTATAGGATCGGATAGAGGATATGATAGGATAGAGGATAGGATAGGATAGAGGATAGGATAGGATAGAGGATAGGATAGGGGATTGGATAGGATAGAGGATACGATAGGATAGAAGATAGGATAGGATAGAAGATATGATAGGATAGAAGATAGGATAGGATAGAGGATAGGAGAGCATTGAGGATAGACTAGGATAGTGGATAGGATAGGATAGAACAGACTATAGAGGATAGGATAGAGAATAGGATAGGATAGAGGATAGGATAGGATAGACTATAGGATAGGATAGAGGATAGGATAGGATAGAGGATAGGATAGGGGATTGGATAGGATAGAGGATATGATAGGATAGAAGATAGGACAGGGTAGAGAATAGGATAGGATAGGATAGAGGATAGGATAGGGTAGAGGATAGGATAGGATTGAGGATAGGATAGGATAGAGGATAGGATCGGATAGAGGATAGGATAGAGGATAGGATCGGATAGAGGATAGGATAGGGGATTGGATAGGGTAGAGGATAGGCTAGGATAGAGGATATTATAGGATAGAGGATTGGATAGGATAGAGTATAGGATAGGATAGAGGATCGGATAAGATAGAGGATAGTATAGGGTAGAGGATAGTATAGGATAGAGGATAGGATAGGGTTGAGGATAGGATAGGATTGAGGATAGGATAGGATAGAGGATAGCATAGGGGATATGATAGGATAGAAGATAGGATAGGGTAGAGGATAGGATAGGATAGGATAGAGGATATGATAGGATAGAGGATAGGATCGGATAGAGGATAGGATAGGGGATTGGATAGGGTAGAGGATAGGCTAGGATAGAGGATAGGATCGTATAGAGGATAGGATAAGTGATTGGATAGGATAGAGGATAGGATAGGGTAGAGGATAGGATAGAGAATAGGATAGGATAGAGGATAGGATAGGATAGAGGATAGGATTGGATAGAGGATAGGATAGGATAGAGGATAGGATAGGATAGAGGATAGGATAGGGGATTGGATAGGATAGAGGATATGATAGGATAGAAGATAGGATAGGTTAGAGGATATGATAGGATAGAAGATAGGATAGGATAGAGGATAGGAGAGCATTGAGGATAGAATAGGATAGTGGATAGGATAGGATAGAACAGACTATAGAGGATAGGATAGAGAATAGGATAGGTTAGATGGTAGTATAGGATAGAGGATAGGATAGGATAGAGGTTAGGATCGGATAGAGGATAGGATAGGGGATTGGGTAGTATAGGGGATAGGATAGGATAAAGGATAGGATAGGGTAGAGGATAGGATAGAGACTAGGACAGGATAGAGGAAAGGATCGGATAGAGGATAGGATAGGGGATTGGATAGGATAGAGGATAGGATAGGATAGAGGATAGGATAGGGTAGAGGATAGGATAGGATAGGATAGAGGATAGGATAGGGTAGAGGATAGGATTACAGAATAGGATAGGATAGAGGATAGGATAGGATAGAGGATAGGATCGGATAGAGGATAGGATACGATAGAGGATAGTATAGGATAAAGGATAGGATAGGATAGAGAATAGTATAGGATAGATGATATTATAGGATAGTGGATAGGATAGGGTAGAGGATAGGATAGGCTAGAGGATAGGATAGAGAATAGGATAGGATAGAGGATAGGATAGGATAGAGGATAGGATAGGATAGAGGATAGGATAGGATAGAGGATAGGATAGGGTAGAGGATAGGATAGGATAGGATAGAGGATAGGATAGGGTAGAGGATAGGATACAGAATAGGATAGGATAGAGGATAGGATAGGGTAAGGGATAGGATCGGATAGAGGATGGGATACGATATAGGATAGGATAGGATAGAGGATAGGAGAGGATTGAGGATAGGATAGGATAGTGGATAGGATAGTATAGAACAGACAATAGAGGATAGGATAGAGAACAGAATACGTTAGATGATAGTATAGGATAGAGGATCGGATAGAGGATACGATATTATAGAGGATAGTATAGGATAGAGGATTGGATTGGGGATTGGATAGGATAGAAGATAGGAGACGATAGAGGATAGTATAGGATAGAGGATAAGATAGGATAGAGAATAGTATAGGATAGATGATATTATAGGATAGAGGATAGGATAGGATAGAGGATAGGATCGGATAGAGGATAGGATAGGGGATTGGATAGGATAGAGGATAGGATAGGATAGAGGATATGATAGGGTAGAGGATAGGATAGAGAATAGGATAGGATAGAGGATAGGATAGGATAGAGGATAGTATAGGATAGATGATATTATAGGATAGAGGATAGGATAGGATAGAGGATAGGATAGGATAGTGGATAGGATAGGATAGAACAGACGATAGAGGATAGGATAGAGCATAGGATAGGTTAGAAGATAGTATAGGATAGAGGATAGGATAGGATAGAGGTTAGGATAGGAAAGGGGATAGGGTAGGATAGAGGATAGGATAGGATAGAGGATAGGATCGGATAGAGGATAGGATAGGTGATTGGATAGGATAGAGGATAGGAGACGATAGAGGATATTATAGGATAGAGGATAGGATCGGATAGAGGATAGGATAGGGGATTGGCTAGGATAGAGGATAGGATAGGATTGAGGATAGGATAGGATAGTGGATAGGATAGGATAGAACAGACGATAGAGGATAGGATAGCGCATAGGATAGGTTAGAAGATAGTATAGGATAGAGGATAGGATAGGATAGAGGATAGGATAGGACAGAGGATAGGAACGGATAGAGGATAGGATAGGGGATTGGATAGGATAGAGGATAGGATAGGATAGGGGAGAGGATAGGGTAAAGGATAGGATAGAGAATAGTATAGGATAGTGGATAGGATAGGATAGAGAATAGGATAGGGTAGAGGATAGGATAGAGAATAGGATAGGATAGAGGATAGGATAGGATAGAGGATAGGATCGGGTAGAGGATAGGATAGGAGATTGGATAGGATAGAGGATATGCTAGGATAGAAGATAAGATAGGATAGAGGATAGGATCGGATAGAGGATAGGATAGGATAAAGGATGGTATAGGATAGAGGATAGGACAGGATGGAGAATAGTATAGGATAGATGATATTATAGGATAGAGGATAGGATAGGATAGAGGATAGGATAGCGTAGAGGATAGGATAGAGAATAGGATAGAATAGAGGATAGTATAGGATAGAGGATAAGATAGGATAGAGAATAGTATAGGATAGATGATATTATATTATAGAGGATAGGATAGGATAGAGGATAGGAACGGATAGAGGATAGGATAGGGGCTTGGATAGGATAGAGGATAGGATAGGGTAGAGGATAGTATAGAGAATAGTATAGGATAGAGGATAGGATAGGCTAGAGGATACGATATTATAGAGGATTGGATAGGATAGAGGATAGGATCGGATAGAGGATAGGATAGGCGATTAGATAGGATAGAGGATAGGATAGGAAAGAGGATAGGGTAGGATAGAGGATAGAGGATAGGATCGGGTAGAGGATAGGATAGGATAGGATAGAGGATAGGATAGGGTAGAGGATAGGATCGGATAGAGGATAGGATAGGGGATTGAATAGGATACAGGATATTATAGGATAGAGGATAGGATAGGATAGAGGATAGGATAGGACAGACGATACGATAGAATAGAGGATAGGATAGGAATGGGGATAGGATATTATTGAGGATAGGATAGGATAGAGGATAGGATAGAGGATAGGATAGAGGATAGGATAGGATAGAAGATTGGATATTATAGAGGATAATATAGGATGGAGATAGGATAGGATAGAGGATAAGATAGGGGATTGGATAGGGTAGAGGATAGGATAGGATAGAGGATAGAATAGGATAAATAATAGGATAGGGTAGATGCTATTATAGGATAAAGGATACGATATTATAGAGGATAGGGTAGGATAGAGGATAGGTTCGGATAGAGGATAGGATAGGTCATTGGATAGGATAGAGGATAGGATAGGATAGAGGATATTATAGGATAGAGGATAGGATAGGATAGAGGATAGGATAGGATAGAAAATTAGATAGGATTGAGAATAGGATAGGATAGAAGATTGGATATTATAGAGGATAATATAGGATGGAGATAGGATAGGATAGAGGATAAGATAGGGGATTGGATAGGGTAGAGGATAGGATAGGATAGAGGATAGGATAGGATAGATAATAGGATAGGGTAGATGATATTATAGGGTAAAGGATACGATATTATAGAGGATAGGGTAGGATAGAGGATAGGTTCGGATAGAGGATAGGATAGGTCATTGGATAGGATAGAGGATAGGATAGGATAGAGGATATTATAGGATAGAGGATAGGATAGGATAGAGGATAGGATAGGATAGGGGATAGGATAGGATTGAGGATAGGATAGGATACAGGATAGGACAGAGGATAGGATAGGATAGAAGATAGGATAGGGCAGAGGATAGGATAAGATAGAGGATAGGATAGAATAGAGGACACGATAGGATAGAGGATAGGGTAGGATAGAAAATTAGATAGGATTGAGAATAGGATAGGATAGAGGATTGGATAGGATAGAGGATACGATATTATAGAGGATAGGATAGCATAGAGGATTGGATAGGGGATTGGATAGGATAGAGGATTGGATAGGATAGAGGATATTATAGGATAGAGGATAGGATAGGATAGAGGATAGGATACGATAGAGGATAGTATAGGATAGAGGATAGGATAGGGTAGAGGATAGGATAGAGAATAGGATAGGATAGAGGATAGGATAGGATAGAGGATAGGATCGGATAGAGGATAGGATAGGATAGAGGATAGGATAGGATAGAGGATAGGATAGGATAGAGGATAGGATAGGGTAGAGGATAGGATAGAGAATAGGATAGGATAGAGGATAGGATAGGATAGAGTATAGGATCGGATAGAGGATATGATAGGATAGAGGATAGGATAGGATAGAGGATAGGATAGGATAGAGGATAGGATAGGGGATTGGATAGGATAGAGGATACGATAGGATAGAAGATAGGATAGGATAGAAGATATGATAGGATAGAAGATAGGATAGGATAGAGGATAGGAGAGCATTGAGGATAGACTAGGATAGTAGATAGGATAGGATAGAACAGACTATAGAGGATAGGATAGAGAATAGGATAGGATAGAGGATAGGATAGGATAGACTATAGGATAGGATAGAGGATAGGATAGGATAGAGGATAGGATAGGATAGAGGATAGGATAGGGGATTGGATAGGATAGAGGATATGATAGGATAGAAGATAGGACAGGGTAGAGAATAGGATAGGATAGGATAGAGGATAGGATAGGGTAGAGGATAGGATAGGATTGAGGATAGGATAGGATAGAGGATAGGATCGGATATAGGATAGGATAGGGGATTGGATAGTATAGAGGATAGGATAGGATAGAGGATAGGATAGGATAGAGGATTGGATAGGATAGAGGATAGGATAGGGTTGAGGATAGGATAGGATTGAGGATAGGATAGGATAGTGGATAGGATAGGGGATTGGATAGGATAGAGGATAGGATAGGATAGGATAGAGAATAGTATAGGATATATGTTATTATAGGATAGAGGATAGGAGAGGATAAAGGATAGGATCGGATACAGGATAGGATAGGGGATTGGATAGGATAGAGAATAGTATATATTATACGATAGAGGATAGGATCGTATAGAGGATAGGATAGGTGATTGGATAGGATAGAGGATAGGATAGGGTAGAGGATAGGATAGATAATAGGACAGGATAGATAATAGGACAGGATAGAGGATAGGATAGGATAGAGGATAGGATAGGGGATTGAATAGGGTAGAGGATAGGATAGGATAGAGGATATTATAGGATAGAGGATTGGATAGGATAGTGGATAGGATAGGGGATTGGATAGGATAGAGGTTAGGATAGGATAGGATCGAGAATAGTATAGGATATATGATATTATAGGATAGAGGATAGGAGAGGATAAAGGATAGGATCAGATACAGGATAGGATAGGGGATTGGATAGGATAGAGAATAGGATAGGATAGAGGATAGGATAGGGTAGATGATAGGATAGAGAATAGGATAGGATAGAGGATAGGATAGGATAGAGGATAGGATGGGATAGAGGATAGGATACGATAGAGGATAGTATAGGATAGAGGATAGGATAGGGTAGAGGATAGGATAGAGAATAGGATAGGATAGAGGATAGGATAGGATAGAGGATAGGATCGGATAGAGGATAGGATAGGATAGAGGATAGGATAGGATAGAGGATAGGATAGGATAGAGGATAGGATAGGGTAGAGGATAGGATAGAGAATAGGATAGGATAGAGGATAGGATAGGATAGAGTATAGGATCGGATAGAGGATATGATAGGATAGAGGATAGGATAGGATAGAGGATAGGATAGGATAGAGGATAGGATAGGGGATTGGATAGGATAGAGGATACGATAGGATAGAAGATAGGATAGGATAGAAGATATGATAGGATAGAAGATAGGATAGGATAGAGGATAGGAGAGCATTGAGGATAGACTAGGATAGTGGATAGGATAGGATAGAACAGACTATAGAGGATAGGATAGAGAATAGGATAGGATAGAGGATAGGATAGGATAGACTATAGGATAGGATAGAGGATAGGATAGGATAGAGGATAGGATAGGGGATTGGATAGGATAGAGGATATGATAGGATAGAAGATAGGACAGGGTAGAGAATAGGATAGGATAGGATAGAGGATAGGATAGGGTAGAGGATAGGATAGGATTGAGGATAGGATAGGATAGAGGATAGGATCGGATAGAGGATAGGATAGAGGATAGGATCGGATAGAGGATAGGATAGGGGATTGGATAGGGTAGAGGATAGGCTAGGATAGAGGATATTATAGGATAGAGGATTGGATAGGATAGAGTATAGGATAGGATAGAGGATCGGATAGGATAGAGGATAGTATAGGGTAGAGGATAGTATAGGATAGAGGATAGGATAGGGTTGAGGATAGGATAGGATTGAGGATAGGATAGGATAGAGGATAGCATAGGGGATATGATAGGATAGAAGATAGGATAGGGTAGAGGATAGGATAGGATAGGATAGAGGATATGATAGGATAGAGGATAGGATCGGATAGAGGATAGGATAGGGGATTGGATAGGGTAGAGGATAGGCTAGGATAGAGGATAGGATCGTATAGAGGATAGGATAAGTGATTGGATAGGATAGAGGATAGGATAGGGTAGAGGATAGGATAGAGAATAGGATAGGATAGAGGATAGGATAGGATAGAGGATAGGATTGGATAGAGGATAGGATAGGATAGAGGATAGGATAGGATAGAGGATAGGATAGGGGATTGGATAGGATAGAGGATATGATAGGATAGAAGATAGGATAGGTTAGAGGATATGATAGGATAGAAGATAGGATAGGATAGAGGATAGGAGAGCATTGAGGATAGAATAGGATAGTGGATAGGATAGGATAGAACAGACTATAGAGGATAGGATAGAGAATAGGATAGGTTAGATGGTAGTATAGGATAGAGGATAGGATAGGATAGAGGTTAGGATCGGATAGAGGATAGGATAGGGGATTGGGTAGTATAGGGGATAGGATAGGATAAAGGATAGGATAGGGTAGAGGATAGGATAGAGACTAGGACAGGATAGAGGAAAGGATCGGATAGAGGATAGGATAGGGGATTGGATAGGATAGAGGATAGGATAGGATAGAGGATAGGATAGGGTAGAGGATAGGATAGGATAGGATAGAGGATAGGATAGGGTAGAGGATAGGATTACAGAATAGGATAGGATAGAGGATAGGATAGGATAGAGGATAGGATCGGATAGAGGATAGGATACGATAGAGGATAGTATAGGATAAAGGATAGGATAGGATAGAGAATAGTATAGGATAGATGATATTATAGGATAGTGGATAGGATAGGGTAGAGGATAGGATAGGCTAGAGGATAGGATAGAGAATAGGATAGGATAGAGGATAGGATAGGATAGAGGATAGGATAGGATAGAGGATAGGATAGGATAGAGGATAGGATAGGGTAGAGGATAGGATAGGATAGGATAGAGGATAGGATAGGGTAGAGGATAGGATACAGAATAGGATAGGATAGAGGATAGGATAGGGTAAGGGATAGGATCGGATAGAGGATGGGATACGATATAGGATAGGATAGGATAGAGGATAGGAGAGGATTGAGGATAGGATAGGATAGTGGATAGGATAGTATAGAACAGACAATAGAGGATAGGATAGAGAACAGAATACGTTAGATGATAGTATAGGATAGAGGATCGGATAGAGGATACGATATTATAGAGGATAGTATAGGATAGAGGATTGGATTGGGGATTGGATAGGATAGAAGATAGGAGACGATAGAGGATAGTATAGGATAGAGGATAAGATAGGATAGAGAATAGTATAGGATAGATGATATTATAGGATAGAGGATAGGATAGGATAGAGGATAGGATCGGATAGAGGATAGGATAGGGGATTGGATAGGATAGAGGATAGGATAGGATAGAGGATATGATAGGGTAGAGGATAGGATAGAGAATAGGATAGGATAGAGGATAGGATAGGATAGAGGATAGTATAGGATAGATGATATTATAGGATAGAGGATAGGATAGGATAGAGGATAGGATAGGATAGGATAGAACAGACGATAGAGGATAGGATAGAGCATAGGATAGGTTAGAAGATAGTATAGGATAGAGGATAGGATAGGATAGAGGTTAGGATAGGAAAGGGGATAGGGTAGGATAGAGGATAGGATAGGATAGAGGATAGGATCGGATAGAGGATAGGATAGGTGATTGGATAGGATAGAGGATAGGAGACGATAGAGGATATTATAGGATAGAGGATAGGATCGGATAGAGGATAGGATAGGGGATTGGCTAGGATAGAGGATAGGATAGGATTGAGGATAGGATAGGATAGTGGATAGGATAGGATAGAACAGACGATAGAGGATAGGATAGAGCATAGGATAGGTTAGAAGATAGTATAGGATAGAGGATAGGATAGGATAGAGGATAGGATAGGACAGAGGATAGGAACGGATAGAGGATAGGATAGGGGATTGGATAGGATAGAGGATAGGATAGGATAGGGTATAGGATAGTGTAGAGGATAGGATAGAGGATAGGATCGGATAGAGGATAGGATAGAGGATATGATAGAATAGAAGATAGGATAGGATAGAGGATAGGATAGGTTAGAGAGTAGTATAGGATAGAAAATAGTATAGGATAGATGATATTGTAGGATAGAGGATAGGATAGGATAGAGGATAGGAACGGATAGAGGATACGATAGGGGATTGGATAGGATAGAGGATAGGATAGGATAGGGGAGAGGATAGGGTAAAGGATAGGATAGAGAATAGTATAGGATAGTGGATAGGATAGGATAGAGAATAGGATAGGGTAGAGGATAGGATAGAGAATAGGATAGGATAGAGGATAGGATAGGATAGAGGATAGGATCGGGTAGAGGATAGGATAGGAGATTGGATAGGATAGAGGATATGCTAGAATAGAAGATAAGATAGGATAGAGGATAGGATCGGATAGAGGATAGGATAGGATAAAGGATGGTATAGGATAGAGGATAGGACAGGATGGAGAATAGTATAGGATAGATGATATTATAGGATAGAGGATAGGATAGGATAGAGGATAGGATAGCGTAGAGGATAGGATAGAGAATAGGATAGAATAGAGGATAGTATAGGATAGAGGATAAGATAGGATAGAGAATAGTATAGGATAGATGATATTATATTATAGAGGATAGGATAGGATAGAGGATAGGAACGGATAGAGGATAGGATAGGGGCTTGGATAGGATAGAGGATAGGATAGGGTAGAGGATAGTATAGAGAATAGTATAGGATAGAGGATAGGATAGGATAGAGGATAGGATCGGATAGAGGATAGGATAAGATTGAGGATAGTATATTATAGAGGATAGGATAGGATAGAGAATAGTATAGGATAGAGGATAGGATAGGCTAGAGGATACGATATTATAGAGGATTGGATAGGATAGAGGATAGGATCGGATAGAGGATAGGATAGGCGATTAGATAGGATAGAGGATAGGATAGGAAAGAGGATAGGGTAGGATAGAGGATAGAGGATAGGATCGGGTAGAGGATAGGATAGGATAGGATAGAGGATAGGATAGGGTAGAGGATAGGATCGGATAGAGGATAGGATAGGGGATTGAATAGGATACAGGATATTATAGGATAGAGGATAGGATAGGATAGAGGATAGGATAGGACAGACGATACGATAGAATAGAGGATAGGATAGGAATGGGGATAGGATATTATTGAGGATAGGATAGGATAGAGGATAGGATAGAGGATAGGATAGAGGATAGGATAGGATAGAAGATTGGATATTATAGAGGATAATATAGGATGGAGATAGGATAGGATAGAGGATAAGATAGGGGATTGGATAGGGTAGAGGATAGGATAGGATAGAGGATAGAATAGGATAAATAATAGGATAGGGTAGATGCTATTATAGGATAAAGGATACGATATTATAGAGGATAGGGTAGGATAGAGGATAGGTTCGGATAGAGGATAGGATAGGTCATTGGATAGGATAGAGGATAGGATAGGATAGAGGATATTATAGGATAGAGGATAGGATAGGATAGAGGATAGGATAGGATAGAAAATTAGATAGGATTGAGAATAGGATAGGATAGAAGATTGGATATTATAGAGGATAATATAGGATGGAGATAGGATAGGATAGAGGATAAGATAGGGGATTGGATAGGGTAGAGGATAGGATAGGATAGAGGATAGGATAGGATAGATAATAGGATAGGGTAGATGATATTATAGGGTAAAGGATACGATATTATAGAGGATAGGGTAGGATAGAGGATAGGTTCGGATAGAGGATAGGATAGGTCATTGGATAGGATAGAGGATAGGATAGGATAGAGGATATTATAGGATAGAGGATAGGATAGGATAGAGGATAGGATAGGATAGGGGATAGGATAGGATTGAGGATAGGATAGGATACAGGATAGGACAGAGGATAGGATAGGATAGAAGATAGGATAGGGCAGAGGATAGGATAAGATAGAGGATAGGATAGAATAGAGGACACGATAGGATAGAGGATAGGGTAGGATAGAAAATTAGATAGGATTGAGAATAGGATAGGATAGAGGATTGGATAGGATAGAGGATACGATATTATAGAGGATAGGATAGCATAGAGGATTGGATAGGGGATTGGATAGGATAGAGGATTGGATAGGATAGAGGATATTATAGGATAGAGGATAGGATAGGATAGAGGATAGGATAGGATAGGATAGAGGATAGGATAGGATAGAGGATAGGATCGGATAAAGGATAGGATAGGATAGAGGATAGGATAGGATAGAGGATAGGATAGGATAGAGGGTAGGATAGGATAGAGGATAGGATAGGATAGAGGATAGGATAGGAATGGGGATAGGATATTATTGAGGATAGGATAGGATAGAGGATAGGATAGAGGATAGGATAGAGGATAGGATAGGATAGAAGATTGGATATTATAGAGGATAATATAGGATGGAGATAGGATAGGATAGAGGATAAGATAGGGGATTGGATAGGGTAGAGGATAGGATAGGATAGAGGATAGAATAGGATAAATAATAGGATAGGGTAGATGCTATTATAGGATAAAGGATACGATATTATAGAGGATAGGGTAGGATAGAGGATAGGTTCGGATAGAGGATAGGATAGGTCATTGGATAGGATAGAGGATAGGATAGGATAGAGGATATTATAGGATAGAGGATAGGATAGGATAGAGGATAGGATAGGATAGAAAATTAGATAGGATTGAGAATAGGATAGGATAGAGGATAGTATAGGATAGAGGATAGGATAGGATAATGGATATTATAGGATAGAGGATAGGATAGGATAGAGGATAGGATAGGACTGAGGATACGATAGAATAGAGGATAGGATAGGATTGGGGATAGGATAGGATTGAGGATAGGATAGGATAGAGGATAGGATAGGATAGAAGATTGGATATTATAGAGGATAATATAGGATGGAGATAGGATAGGATAGAGGATAAGATAGGGGATTGGATAGGGTAGAGGATAGGATAGGATAGAGGATAGGATAGGATAGATAATAGGATAGGGTAGATGATATTATAGGGTAAAGGATACGATATTATAGAGGATAGGGTAGGATAGAGGATAGGTTCGGATAGAGGATAGGATAGGTCATTGGATAGGATAGAGGATAGGATAGGATAGAGGATATTATAGGATAGAGGATAGGATAGGATAGAGGATAGGATAGGATAGGGGATAGGATAGGATTGAGGATAGGATAGGATAGAGGATAGGACAGAGGATAGGATAGGATAGAAGATAGGATAGGGCAGAGGATAGGATAAGATAGAGGATAGGATAGAATAGAGGACACGATAGGATAGAGGATAGGATAGGATAGAAAATTAGATAGGATTGAGAATAGGATAGGATAGAGGATTGGATAGGATAGAGGATACGATATTATAGAGGATAGGATAGCATAGAGGATTGGATAGGGGATTGGATAGGATAGAGGATTGGATAGGATAGAGGATATTATAGGATAGAGGATAGGATAGGATAGAGGATAGGATAGGATAGGATAGAGGATAGGATAGGATAGAGGATAGGATCGGATAAAGGATAGGATAGGATAGAGGATAGGATAGGATAGAGGATAGGATAGGATAGAGGGTAGGATAGGATAGAGGATAGAATCGGATAGAGGATAGAATCGGATAGAGGATAGAATCGGATAGAGGATAGAATCGGATAGAGGATAGAATCGGATAGAGGATAGGATAGGGGATTGGATAGGATAGAACAGACGATAGAGAATAGGATAGACCAGACGATAGAGGATAGTATATGATAGAGCAGACGATAGAGGATATGATAGGATAGAGGATTTAAAAGGATAGCGGGTAGGATAGGATGGAGTATAGGATAGGGGATTGGATAGGATAGAGGATAGGATAGGATAGCGCATAGGATCGGATAGAGCATGTGGCGACCATGGTGCGTGGGAATGTGGAATTTTCGGACGCGGAAATTCCATCCTTCTCAAGTGCGTACCATGGGAGGTCGGGTTGAGGGCTTGGTCATTTAAGTGACGATTGCCAGAACCTCGGCTCGACCGTTACAGTACCCTTAAGAGTGAAGTCCCCGGATGCAATGTGTGGGGGAGGAAACTTTCTCCATGCCCTTGTGGGGGTGGAGAACCTCTCCCAATTTTAACGGTTTTTCGGGGACATTATTTAACGCGCCTCAGAAACGAGAAGGTCAGAAAGCTTTGGACTCTCGCGGAGAACGATAGCTCCAGAGAGTTTTTAGTCTGAGTCACCCGCGACGGTTTTGTTATACGCGACGTAGAGTTTCCGTATATTTTGGTCTTCGCATTTTTCTCATGGACTCCAGTTTTCTCGTTGTGTTTTATAGTTCTTTATTATTTGTTAATTGTTAAACAGTTCTCGTGAATAAACTATATTTTTTGTTACCCGTGAAACCATCGCGTCACATATCATTTCATTTACCCCACGTCACCTAAAACTGGTGACCCCGACGTGATCGTTGGTAAAATAGGCGACGGGGTATAAGTGTTTGTGTACGTTCTCACAATGGCTGAAAAAAGCAACCATACGGACGCTAGTGGAGCCAACATCGCCACGACCACCTTGAAGGTACCACCATTTTGGCCACAGAAACCAGCGTTATGGTTCAGACATGTGGAATCTCAATTCGCCGTCGGTAAAATCATAAGTGACCAGGAGAAATACGATCTGGTTGTCGCTCGACTCGACACCCACAGCATCGAGGAGGTGGAAGAAATTATCCTCAACCCGCCCCCGGTGGATCGGTACGAAACTTTAAAGGCGGTATTGGTGAGGCGTCTCACGGATTCGGACACCACGCGGATCCGCAAACTCCTAGAAACGGAGGAAATTGGCGACCGTACGCCAACGCAATTTTTGCGTCACTTGCGACGGCTCGCCGGACCCGTGGTGAACGAAGAATTCCTGAACGAGATTTGGCGGAACCGTCTCCCGATAAAGACGCAGCAGATCCTGGCCGCCACGTCAATCAAGGAAGGGATCAAGCTGGCAGAGATCGCCGATCGGATCCACGACATCCCCGGGAACAGAACGGGGATAGCGGAAATAGGCCGCAGCCAGGCAAGCGGTTCGTCGGAGACCGATTCTCTTCGCGAGGAGATCCGGCAAATAAGGCTGCAACTAAACGCAGTTTTACGCGAGTCCCGCGGACACCGGCGTAAATCACGGCCTAGTTCGCGAGCGTCATCCCGCAGTTCACACCGCGAGAGCGATGATGGTTTGTGCTGGTACCATCGTGTGTGGGGCGAAAAGGCCACGAAATGTAAAGGCCAGTGCATGTGGAAGACGGGAAACGAGGCAAACCGTCGATCGTAAACGCGGCAGTTCTCGACGGTCCCTATCCTGGCCGCATTTTCGTAACAGACAATAGATCCAAAGCGAAGTTTCTGGTGGACACGGGTGCGGATGTGTGCGTGTTCCCGCGATCGCGTATCGACGGCCGGTTGCCGAAGGACGATACCGAACTTTTCGCGGCAAACGGTACGCGAATCGCCACGTATGGCACAACGACCGTGCATTTAGATCTATCGTTACGACGCAGTTTTGTGTGGCGTTTTATTGTGGCCGATGTGGACGGACCAATAATCGGGATGGACCTGCTAGCGCATTACAACTTACTCGTGGATGCGCGCAACAAGCGTTTAGTCGACGCGACGACGAAGTTGTACGCGAGTGGTTGTGCGGCGAGTAAAGGCCTCCCGACGGTAAAAACAATAATTAGCGACACGGTGTACCATCGACTCTTAGCGGAGTTCCCGGACTTGACTCGACCGACGGTATTTCGTCGGGAGGCGGTCAAGCACAGTGTGGTACATCACATCGAGACGACACCTGGACCACCTGTATTCTGCAAGCCACGGCGGCTCGCTCCGGATCGGCTGAAGGTGGCCAAGGCGGAGATCGACCTGATGCTACAGCAGGGAATAATTCGTCCCTCCAAGAGCGCATGGGCCTCACCGCTACACCTTGTGCCTAAGAAGGACGGCAAAACCCGACCATGCGGGGACTACCGTTCGCTCAACGCTCGCACTGTTCCAGACAGGTACACGCCACCTCATATCGAGGATTTCGCACAATCCTTGTACGGGAAACGGGTATTTTCAAAAATGGATCTGGTTCGCGCGTATAACCAGATTCCCGTCGCGCCCGCGGACATTGAAAAGACGGCGATAGCGACACCGTTTGGTTTATACGAATTTTTGTTTACGCCGTTTGGTTTGAGAAACGCTGCGCAGACGTGCCAGCGTTTTGTCGATCAAGTTACCCGGGGGTTAGATTTCGTGTACGCGTATATAGACGATTTCTTTATCGCGTCCGAAAACGAATCGGAACACCGGGAACACTTACGTATTTTATTCGAACGTTTAAACCAACACGGGGTCGTTATCAATCCGGCGAAATGCGTTTTCGGCGTAAGCGAAATCGAGTTCCTTGGGTACAGCGTGACCAGGGATGGGGTAAAACCTTTACCTGAGCGGGTCGAAGCAATCGGGGAATTTCCCAGACCCGACACTATTAAAGTTCTACGCAGGTTTCTCGGGATGGTAAATTTTTACCGCCGCTTTATTTCTGGCGCGGCTAGTCTTATGAAACCACTGCACGAATTATTAAAAGGGTCGAAGAAGGGAAATTCACCCGTGCCATGGACAAAAGAGGCAGAAACGGCTTTTGTGAAAGTCAAGGCCAGTTTAGCGAACGCTACGATGCTTGCACATCCAGCACCCAACGCACCGATAAGCGTTGTGGTTGATGCGTCCGATTATGCTATCGGAGCAGCTTTGCAACAGCTCATAGGCGAGAACTGGCAACCGTTGGCATTTTTCACAAAAGCCCTTTCTGCCGCGCAGTGCAAATACAGTGCGTACGATCGCGAGCTACTGGCAATTTATATGGCCATAAAACGTTTTCGGCACCAGGTAGAAGGTCGGCATTTTATAGTTTTTACCGACCATAAACCCTTAACTTTTGCTTTCAAGCAAAAGCTGGATAAATGTTCGCCTCGTCAGTTTCGTCACTTGGACTATATTAGCCAATTTACGACTGACATTAGGCATGTTAAGGGGTCGGATAACATTGTGGCCGATGCATTATCGCGTGTCGAAGTAATAGCCGTAGCTCCCGATCATACCACACTGGCACAAGCACAAGAAAACGACCCAGAACTAAAAGGGATCTTGGAATCGAACTCTTCTGCTCTTTGTTTAAAGAAGACGTTTTTCCCCGGTTTCAATGTTAGTTTGTACTGTGACTCGACTGACGAAACTGTGAGACCCTTTGTTCCGATGCCATTACGACGAGCAGTTTTTAATTCGTTGCACGGACTCTCTCATCCTGGGGTTCGGGCAACACAGAAATTAATAACAGAACGTTTTGTATGGCCTTCAATAAATAAAGATTGCCGAGACTGGGCACGGCATTGCATTTCATGCCAGCGATCAAAAGTCACTCGACATGTCGCAGCCCCCGTCGGCAACTTTGACAATCCTTCCGGCAGATTCGAACATATCCATATTGATATTGTAGGACCAATACCGATGTCTCAGGGATTTAGATATTGTCTTACGTGTATCGATCGGTTCTCGCGCTGGCCGGAAGCCATACCTATCGCGGAGATCGACGCGGAAACAGTCGCGAGAGCACTCATAAACACGTGGATTAGTCGTTTTGGCGTTCCTTTGAGAATAACCACTGATCAAGGACGCCAGTTCGAATCACGGTTATTTTATGAGCTATCGCGTATGATCGGTGCATCTCATCTCCGTACGACCTCCTATCATCCTCAAGCTAATGGGATGGTCGAGAGATTGCACCGACAAATGAAATCAGCGATTAAATGCCACGAGACGGATAATTGGGTTGATATATTACCAATTGTCCTACTCGGTATTCGCACAGCCCATAAAGAGGACTTAAAAACGTCTTCCGCGGAAATGGTTTACGGTTCGGGCATCCGTCTTCCGGGAGAATTCTTTGTCACGGGTCGGGAAGATTCACAATCGGATTTTGTGAGTCGGCTTCGGCAACGTTTCCGGAAGTTAAAGCCATCGCCAGCCACGCGCCACGGTACACGTAAGACGTTTGTTTTTAAAGAACTGTCTACGTCCCCTTATATATTTTTGCGGCACGACGCGGTTAAAAGTCCGTTACAGCCGCCGTACGATGGGCCATTTCGTGTCGTTAAACGCGGAGACAAAACGTTCGTCATCGACATCAAGGGCAAGGAAGTCAGGGTCTCAATAGACAGGTTGAAACCGGCTTTCATTTTGAACGATGACATTGGCGAAAACCCTCCGCAAACTATCGTTTGCACATGGACAGACGATACAACAGTAACGCACAGTACGACCGACACGACCGCAACACACCGTACTGAGGACAGACCTGTTTTACGACGGTCAGGTAGAAGAGTTCGATTCCCTGATCGTTTTCAGGCTGGCCTACGTTAGACGGTGTTTGAGCAACACGTGTATATATTTGTACGAGTGCGTATATGTATTACTTTTCTTTATTATTTTTTTTCGGCAATAAATGGATATGTATAGTCGTAAGACTGTGTATATAGTAGTACTAGGTAGTATTAATTTTTTCAAGATCTTGTATATAGTAATTTTAGGTCCTAGATGTATTTTTGTTTTTATCCTTACCGGGGTAAATTATACAGTTAGCATTAGTGTTTTATACGTATCCAATTTTTTTCTTTTTACGCGTATAGTCGTATTAATTTTTCTTTCTTGCCGTATATATATATTTTTTTTCTTCTTTCGTAGATTTAAGGCGCGTACCTTAAGTAAATGAGCCGGATTTGCACTTGCGACTACGCGCAAGCTAGTGTATAGCAAAACGCTCTTACTTTGTAAATATTACCAGTCAGCTAGATAGTTTTTTTTTCTCTTTCGTTCTAACTGGCGTTTTCACTGGTAAGGGGGTACTGTGGCGACCATGGTGCGTGGGAACGTGGAATTTTCGGACGCGGAAATTCCATCCTTCTCAAGTGCGTACCATGGGAGGTCGGGTTGAGGGCTTGGTCATTTAAGTGACGATTGCCAGAACCTCGGCTCGACCGTTACAGTACCCTTAAGAGTGAAGTCCCCGGATGCAATGTGTGGGGGTGGAGAACCTCTCCCAATTTTAACGGTTTTTCGGGGACATTATTTAACGCGCCTCAGAAACGAGAAGGTCAGAAAGCTTTGGACTCTCGCGGAGAACGATAGCTCCAGAGAGTTTTTAGTCTGAGTCACCCGCGACGGTTTTGTTATACGCGACGTAGAGTTTCCGTATATTTTGGTCTTCGCATTTTTCTCATGGACTCCAGTTTTCTCGTTGTGTTTTATAGTTCTTTATTATTTGTTAATTGTTAAACAGTTCTCGTGAATAAACTATATTTTTTGTTACCCGTGAAACCATCGCGTCACATATCATTTCATTTACCCCACGTCACCTAAAAGCATATAATAGGATAGATTATAGGATAGGATAGAGGATAGGATAGAGGATTGGATAGGATAGAGAATAGGATACGATAGAGGATAGGATAGGATTGAGGATAGGATAGGATAGAGGATTGGATAGGATAGAGGATACGATATTATAGAGGATAGGATAGCATAGAGGATAGGTTCGGATAGAGGATAGGATAGGTCATTGGATAGGATAGAGGATAGGATAGGATAGAGGATATTATAGGATAGAGGATAGGATAGGATAGAGGATAGGGTAGGATTGAGGATAGGATAGGATAGAGGTTAGGATAGGGGATTGGATAGGATAGAGGATAAGATAGGATAGAGGATAAGGTAGGGGATCCGATAGGATAGAGAATAGGATAGGACAGAGGATAGGATAGGGGATTGGATAGGGTAGAGGATAGGATAGGAGTGAGTATATGATAGGAAAGAGGATAGGATAGGGTAGGATAAGGAATAGGATAGGATAGATGATATCATAGGATATAGGATAGGATAGGATAGAGGACACGATGATATAGAGGATAGGATAGGATAAAGTATAGGATAGGATAGAGGATAGGATAGGAGAGAGGATATGATAAGTTAGAGGATATAATAGGATAGAGGATAGGATAGGGGATTGTATAGGATAGAGGATAGGATAGGGGATTGGATAGGATAGAGGATAGGATAGGATAGAGGATAGGATAAGTTAGAGGATAGGATAGGATAGAGGATAGGATAGGGGATTGGATAGGATAGAGGATAGGATAGGGGATTGGATAGGATAGAAGATAGGATACGATAGAGGATATTATAGGATAGAGGATAGGATAGGGGATTGGATAGGATAGATGATTGGATAGTATAGAGGATAGAGGATAGGATAGGATTGAGGATAGGATAGGATAGAGGATAGGGTAGGATTGAGGATAGGATAGGATAGAGGTTAGGATAGGGGATTGGATAGGATAGAGGATAGTATAGGATAGAGGATAGGATAGGATAGAGGATAGGATAGGGTAGAAGATAGGATAGGATAGGATAGAGGATAGGATAGGTTAGAGGTTAGGATCGGATAGAGGATAGGTTGGGGATTGGATAGGATAGAGGATAGGATAGGGTAGAGGATAGGATAGGGTAGAGGATAGGATAGGATAGAGGATAGGATAGGATAGAGGTTAGGATAGGGTAGAGTATAGGATACAGAATAGGATAGGATAGAGGATAGGATAGGATAGAGGATAGGATCGGATAGGGGATAGGATAGGGGATTGGATAGGATAGAGGATAGGATAGGATAGCGGACAGGATAGGGTAGAGGATAGGATAGAGAATAGGATAGGATAGAGGATAGGATAGGATAGAGGATAGGATCGGATAGAGGATAGGATACGTTAGAGGAAAGTATAGGATAGAGGATAGGATAGGATAGAGAATAGTATAGGATAGAGGACAGGATAGGATAGAGGATACGATATTATAGAGGATAGGATAGGATAGAGGATAGGATCGGATAGAGGATAGGATAGGGGATTGGATAGGATAGAGGATAGTATAGGATAGAGGATAGGATAGGATAGAGGATAGGATAGGGTAGAAGATAGGATAGGATAGGATAGAGGATAGGATAGGTTAGAGGTTAGGATCGGATAGAGGATAGGTTGGGGATTGGATAGGATAGAGGATAGGATAGGGTAGAGGATAGGATAGGATAGAGGATAGGATAGGATAGAGGTTACGATAGGGTAGAGTATAGGATACAGAATAGGATAGGATAGAGGATAGGATAGGATAGAGGATAGGATCGGATAGAGGATAGGATAGGATAGAGGATAGGATCGGATAGAGGATAGGATACGATAGAGGATAGGATAGAGGATAGGATAGAGGATTGGATAGGATAGAGGATATGATAGGATAGAAGATAGGAGAGGATAGAGGATAGGAGAGGATTGAGGATAGGAGAGGATATTGGATATGATCGGATAGAGGATAGGATACGATAGAGGATAGTATAGGATAGAGGATAGGATAGGATAGAGAATAGTATAGGATAGATGATATTATAGGATAGAGGATAGGATAGGGAAGAGTATAGGATACAGAATAGGATAGGATAGAGGATAGGGGATAGGGGATAGGGGATTGGATAGGATAGAGGATAGGATAGGATAGAGGATAGGATAGGGTAGAGGATAGGATAGAGAATAGGATAGGATAGGATAGAGGATAGGATCGGATAGAGGATAGGATAGGATAGAGGATAGTATAGGATAGAGGGTAGGATAGGATAGAGAATAGTATAGGATAGAGGATAGGATAGGATAGAGGATAGGATAGGGTTGAGGATAGGACAGGATTGAGGATAGGATAGGATAGTGGATAGGATAGGTGATTGGATAAGATAGAGGATAGGATAGGATAGGATAGATGATAGTATAGGATAGAGGATTGGATAGGATAGAGGATAGGATTGGATAGAGGATACGATAGGGGATTGGGTAGTATAGAGGATAGGATAGGATACGATAGCGGATAGTATAGGATAGAGGATAGGATAGGATAGAGAATAGTATAGGATATTGGATAGGATCTGATAGAGGATAGGATACGATAGAGGATAGTATAGGATAGAGGATAGGATAGGATAGAGAATAGTATAGGATAGATGATATTATGGGATAGAGGATAGGATAGGGTAGAGTATAGGATACAGAATAGGATAGGATAGAGGATAGGATAGGATAGAGGATAGGATCGGATAGAGGATAGGATAGGGTAGAGGATAGGATAGGATAGAGGATATAATAGGAGATTGGATAGGATAGAGGATAGTATAGGATAGAGGATAGGATAGGATAGAGGATAGGATAGGGTAGAGGTTAGGATCGGATAGAGGATAGGTTGGGGATTGGATAGGATAGAGGATAGGATAGGGTAGAGGATAGGATAGGGTAGAGGATAGGATAGGATAGAGGATAGGATAGGATAGAGGTTAGGATAGGGTAGAGTATAGGATACAGAATAGGATAGGATAGAGGATAGGATAGGATAGAGGATAGGATCGGATAGAGGATAGGATAGGGGATTGGATAGGATAGAGGATAGTATAGGATAGAGGATAGGATAGGATAGAGGATAGGATAGGGTAGAGGACAGGTTGGGGATTGGATAGGATAGAGGATAGGATAGGGTAGAGGATAGGATAGGATAGAGGATAGGATAGGATAGAGGGTAGGATAGGATAGAGAATAGTATAGGATAGAGGATAGGATAGGATAGAGGATAGGATAGGGTTAAGGATAGGACAGGATTGAGGATAGGATAGGATAGTGGATAGGATAGGTGATTGGATAAGATAGAGGATAGGATAGGATAGGATAGATGATAGTATAGGATAGAGGATTGGATAGGATAGAGGATAGGATTGGATAGAGGATACGATAGGGGATTGGGTAGTATAGAGGATAGGATAGGATACGATAGCGGATAGTATAGGATAGAGGATAGGATAGGATAGAGAATAGTATAGGATATTGGATAGGATCTGATAGAGGATAGGATACGATAGAGCATAGTATAGGATAGAGGATAGGATAGGATAGAGAATAGTATAGGATAGATGATATTATGGGATAGAGGATAGGATAGGGTAGAGTATAGGATACAGAATAGGATAGGATAGAGGATAGGATAGGATAGAGGATAGGATCGGATAGAGGATAGGATAGGGTAGAGGATAGGATAGGATAGAGGATATAATAGGAGATTGGATAGGATAGAGGATAGTATAGGATAGAGGATAGGATAGGATAGAGGATAGGATAGGGTAGAGGTTAGGATCGGATAGAGGATAGGTTGGGGATTGGATAGGATAGAGGATAGGATAGGGTAGAGGATAGGATAGGGTAGAGGATAGGATAGGATAGAGGATAGGATAGGATAGAGGTTAGGATAGGGTAGAGTATAGGATACAGAATAGGATAGGATAGAGGATAGGATAGGATAGAGGATAGGATCGGATAGAGGATAGGATAGGGGATTGGATAGGATAGAGGATAGTATAGGATAGAGGATAGGATAGGATAGAGGATAGGATAGGGTAGAGGACAGGTTGGGGATTGGATAGGATAGAGGATAGGATAGGGTAGAGGATAGGATAGGATAGAGGATAGGATAGGATAGAGGTTAGGATAGGGTAGAGGATAGGATACGATAGAGGATAGCGTAGAGGATAGGATAGAGGATTGGATAGGATAGAGGATATGATAGGATAGAAGATAGGATAGGATAGAGGATAGGAGAGGATTGAGGATAGGAGAGGATATTGGATAGGATCGGATAGAGGATAGGATACGATAGAGGTTAGGATAGGGAATTGGATAGGATAGAGGATAAGATAGGATAGAGGATAAGGTAGGGGATCCGATAGGATAGAGAATAGGATAGGACAGACTATAGGATAGGGGATTGGATAGGGTAGAGGATGGGAAAGGTGATTGGATACGATAGAGGATAGGATAGGATAGAGGATAGGATAGGGTAGAGGATAGGATAGGATAGAGGATAGGATAGGATAGAGGATAGGATAGAGAATAGGATAGGATAGAGGATAAGATAGGATAGAGGATAGGATAGGGTAGAGGATGGGATAGGTGATTGGATAGGATAGAGGATAGGATAGGATAGAGGATAGGATAGGGTAGAGGATAGGATAGGATAGAGGATAGGATAGGATAGAGGATAGGATAGAGAATAGGATAGGATAGAGGATAGAGGATAGGATAGGGTAGAGGATGGGATAGGTGATTGGATAGGCTAGAGGATAGTATAGGATGGAGGATAGGATAGGGTAGAGGATAGGATAGAGAATAGTATAGAATAGATGATATTATAGGATGGAGGATAGGATATGATAGCGGATAGGATAGAGGATAGGATAGAGGATAGGATAGAGGATAGGATAGAAGATTGGATAGGATAGAGGATAGGATAGGATAGCGGATAGGATAGAATGGAGTATAGGATAGGATGGAGGATACGATAGGGTTCAGGATAGGATAGGATAGAACAGACAATAGAGGAGTGGATAGAGAATAGGATAGATGATAGTATAGGATAGAGGATTGGATAGGATAGAGGATAGGATAGGATAGAGGATAGGATAGGGTAGAGGATAGGATAGAGAATAGGATATGATAGAGGATAGGATAGGATAGAGGATAGGATCGGATAGAGGATATTATAGGATAGAGGATAGGATAGGATAAAGGATAGGATCGGATAGAGGATAGGATAGGGGATTGGATAGGATAGAGGATAGGATAGGATAGAGGACAGGATAGGGTAGAGTATAGGATACAGAATAGGATAGGATAGAGGATATAATAGGATAGAGGATAGGATAGGGGACTGGATAGGATAGAGGATAGGATAGGATGGAGGATAGGATAGGATAGAGGATAGGATAGAGAATAGGATAGGATAGAGGATAGGATAGGGGATTGAATAGGATAGAGGATAGGAGACGATAGAGGATAGGATAGGATAGTGGATAGGGTAGGATAGAGCAGACGATAGAGGATAGGATAGAATTGAGGATAGGATAGGATGGTGGATAGGATGGGATAGAGCAGACTATAGAGGATAGGATATGCTAGAGGATAGGATAGGATAGAGGATAGTATAGGATAGATGATATTATAGGATAGAGGATAGGATAGGATAGAGGATAGGATCGGATAAAGGGTAGGATAGGGGATTAGATAGGATAGAGGATAGGATAGAGAATAGGATAGGATAGAGGATAGGATAGAATAGATGTTAGGATACAGAATAGGATAGGATAGAGGATAGGATAGGATAGAGGATAGGATAGGGGATTGAATAGGATAGAGGATAGGAGACGATAGAGGATAGGATAGGATAGTGGATAGGGTAGGATAGAGCAGACGATAGAGGATAGGATAGTGAATAGGATAGTATCCACAATAAGATAGGCAATAGAGGATAGGCTAGAGAATAGAATACGTTAGATGATAGTATAGGATAGAGGATAGGATAGAGGATACCATATTATAGAGGATAGGATAGGATAGAGGATTGGATTGGGGATTGGATAGGATAGAGGATGGGACACGATAGAGGATAGTATAGGATAGAGGATAGGATAGGATAGAGAATAGTATAATATAGATGATATTATAGGATAGAGGATAGGATAGGATAGAGGATAGCATCGGATAAAGGATAGGATAGGGGATTGGATAGGATAGAGGATAGGATAGGATAGAGGATAGGAAAGGATAGAGGATAGGATAGAGGATAGGATAGGATAGAGGATAGGATAGAGGATAGGATAGAGGATAGGATAGAGGATAGGATAGAGGATTGGATAGGATAGAGGATATTACAGGATAGATGATAGGATAGGATACAGGATAGGATAGGATAGAGGATAGGAGAGGATTGAGGATAGGATAGGGTAGAGGGTAGGATAGAGAATAGGATAGGATAGAGGATATAATAGGATAGAGGATAGGATCGAATAGAGGATAGGATACGATAGAGGATAGCAGTGAGAATTGGATAGGGGATTGGATAGGATAGAGGATAGGATAGGATAGAGGATAGGATAGAGGATAGGATAGGATTGAGGATAGGATATGATAGTGGATAAGATAGGATAGCGGATAGGATAGGATAGAGGATAGGATAGGATAGAGGATAGGATAGGATAGAGGATAGGATAGGATAGAGGATAGGATAGGATAGAGGATAGGAAAGGATAGAGGATAGGATAGGATAGAGGATAGGATAGGATAGAGGATAGGATAGGATAGAGGATAGGATAGGATAGAGGATATTATAGGATAGAGGATAGGATGGGGGATTGGATAGGGTACAGGATGGGATACGATAGGGGATAGGGTAGGATTGAGGATAGGATAGGATAGAGGATAGAATAGAGGATAGGATAGACGATAGGATATGGGATTGGATAGGATAGAGGATCGGTTAGGATAGAGAATAGGATATGATAGAGGATAGGATAGGGGATTGGATAGGAGAGAGGATAGGATAGGACAGAGTATAGGATAGGATAGAGGATAGGATAGGGGATTGGATAGGATAGAGGATAGGATAGGATAGAGGATAGCATAAGTGAGAAGATAGAATAGGATATAGAATAGGATAGGATAGATGATATTATATGAAAGAGGATAGGATATGATAGAGGTTACGATATTATAGAGGATGGGATAGGATAAAGTATAGGATAGGATAGAGGATAGGATAGGAGAGAGGATAGGATAAGTTAGAGGATAGGATAGGATAGAGGATAGGATAGGGGATTGGATAGGATAGAGGATAGGATTGGGGATCGGATAGGATAGAGGATAGGATAGGATAGAGGATAGGATAGGATAGAGGATAGGATCGGATAGAGGATAGGATAGGATAGAGGATAGTATAGGATAGAGGATAGGATAGGATAGAGAATAGTATAGGATAGATGATATTATAGGATAGAGGATAGGATAGGATAGAGGATAGGATCGGATAGAGGATAGGGTAGGTGATTGGATAGGATAAAGGATAGGAGACGATAGAGGATGGTATAGGATAGAGGATAAGATAGGATAGAGGATAGTATATTATAGATGATATTATAGGATAGAGGTTAGGATAGGATAGAGGATAGGAACGGATAGAGGATAGGATAGGGGATTGGATAGGATAGAGGATAGGATAGGATAGGCGATAGGATAGGGTAGAGGATAGGATAGAGAATAGTATAGGATAGTGGATAGGATGGGATAGAGGATAGGATAGGGTAGAGAATCGGATAGGATAGAGGATAGGATAGGATAGATGATATTATAGGATAGAGGATAGGATAGGATAGAGGATAGGATAGAGTAGAGTATAGGATACAGAATAGGATAGGATAGAGGATAGGATAGGATAGAGTATAGGATACAGAATAGAGGATAGGATACGATAGAGGATAGTATAGGATAGAGGATAAGATAGTATAGAGAAAAGTATAGGATATATGATATTATAGGATAGAGGATAGGATAGGATAGAGGATAGGATCATATAGAGGATAGGATAGGATAGAGGATAGGATCGGATAGAGGATAGGATACGATAGAGGATAGTATAGGATAGAGGATAGGATAGGATAGAGAATAGTATAGGATAGATGATATTATAGGATAGAGGATAGGATAGGGAAGAGTATAGGATACAGAATAGGATAGGATAGAGGATAGGGGATAGGGGATAGGGGATTGGATAGGATAGAGGATAGGATAGGATAGAGGATAGGATAGGGTAGAGGATAGGATAGAGAATAGGATAGGATAGGATAGAGGATAGGATCGGATAGAGGATAGGATAGGATAGAGGATAGTATAGGATAGAGGGTAGGATAGGATAGAGAATAGTATAGGATAGAGGATAGGATAGGATAGAGGATAGGATAGGGTTGAGGATAGGACAGGATTGAGGATAGGATAGGATAGTGGATAGGATAGGTGATTGGATAAGATAGAGGATAGGATAGGATAGGATAGATGATAGTATAGGATAGAGGATTGGATAGGATAGAGGATAGGATTGGATAGAGGATACGATAGGGGATTGGGTAGTATAGAGGATAGGATAGGATACGATAGCGGATAGTATAGGATAGAGGATAGGATAGGATAGAGAATAGTATAGGATATTGGATAGGATCTGATAGAGGATAGGATACGATAGAGGATAGTATAGGATAGAGGATAGGATAGGATAGAGAATAGTATAGGATAGATGATATTATGGGATAGAGGATAGGATAGGGTAGAGTATAGGATACAGAATAGGATAGGATAGAGGATAGGATAGGATAGAGGATAGGATCGGATAGAGGATAGGATAGGGTAGAGGATAGGATAGGATAGAGGATATAATAGGAGATTGGATAGGATAGAGGATAGTATAGGATAGAGGATAGGATAGGATAGAGGATAGGATAGGGTAGAGGTTAGGATCGGATAGAGGATAGGTTGGGGATTGGATAGGATAGAGGATAGGATAGGGTAGAGGATAGGATAGGGTAGAGGATAGGATAGGATAGAGGATAGGATAGGATAGAGGTTAGGATAGGGTAGAGTATAGGATACAGAATAGGATAGGATAGAGGATAGGATAGGATAGAGGATAGGATCGGATAGAGGATAGGATAGGGGATTGGATAGGATAGAGGATAGTATAGGATAGAGGATAGGATAGGATAGAGGATAGGATAGGGTAGAGGACAGGTTGGGGATTGGATAGGATAGAGGATAGGATAGGGTAGAGGATAGGATAGGATAGAGGATAGGATAGGATAGAGGGTAGGATAGGATAGAGAATAGTATAGGATAGAGGATAGGATAGGATAGAGGATAGGATAGGGTTGAGGATAGGACAGGATTGAGGATAGGATAGGATAGTGGATAGGATAGGTGATTGGATAAGATAGAGGATAGGATAGGATAGGATAGATGATAGTATAGGATAGAGGATTGGATAGGATAGAGGATAGGATTGGATAGAGGATACGATAGGGGATTGGGTAGTATAGAGGATAGGATAGGATACGATAGCGGATAGTATAGGATAGAGGATAGGATAGGATAGAGAATAGTATAGGATATTGGATAGGATCTGATAGAGGATAGGATACGATAGAGCATAGTATAGGATAGAGGATAGGATAGGATAGAGAATAGTATAGGATAGATGATATTATGGGATAGAGGATAGGATAGGGTAGAGTATAGGATACAGAATAGGATAGGATAGAGGATAGGATAGGATAGAGGATAGGATCGGATAGAGGATAGGATAGGGTAGAGGATAGGATAGGATAGAGGATATAATAGGAGATTGGATAGGATAGAGGATAGTATAGGATAGAGGATAGGATAGGATAGAGGATAGGATAGGGTAGAGGTTAGGATCGGATAGAGGATAGGTTGGGGATTGGATAGGATAGAGGATAGGATAGGGTAGAGGATAGGATAGGGTAGAGGATAGGATAGGATAGAGGATAGGATAGGATAGAGGTTAGGATAGGGTAGAGTATAGGATACAGAATAGGATAGGATAGAGGATAGGATAGGATAGAGGATAGGATCGGATAGAGGATAGGATAGGGGATTGGATAGGATAGAGGATAGTATAGGATAGAGGATAGGATAGGATAGAGGATAGGATAGGGTAGAGGACAGGTTGGGGATTGGATAGGATAGAGGATAGGATAGGGTAGAGGATAGGATAGGATAGAGGATAGGATAGGATAGAGGTTAGGGTAGGGTAGAGGATAGGATACGATAGAGGATAGCGTAGAGGATAGGATAGAGGATTGGATAGGATAGAGGATATGATAGGATAGAAGATAGGATAGGATAGAGGATAGGAGAGGATTGAGGATAGGAGAGGATATTGGATAGGATCGGATAGAGGATAGGATACGATAGAGGTTAGGATAGGGAATTGGATAGGATAGAGGATAAGATAGGATAGAGGATAAGGTAGGGGATCCGATAGGATAGAGAATAGGATAGGACAGACTATAGGATAGGGGATTGGATAGGGTAGAGGATGGGAAAGGTGATTGGATACGATAGAGGATAGGATAGGATAGAGGATAGGATAGGGTAGAGGATAGGATAGGATAGAGGATAGGATAGGATAGAGGATAGGATAGAGAATAGGATAGGATAGAGGATAAGATAGGATAGAGGATAGGATAGGGTAGAGGATGGGATAGGTGATTGGATAGGATAGAGGATAGGATAGGATAGAGGATAGGATAGGGTAGAGGATAGGATAGGATAGAGGATAGGATAGGATAGAGGATAGGATAGAGAATAGGATAGGATAGAGGATAGAGGATAGGATAGGGTAGAGGATGGGATAGGTGATTGGATAGGCTAGAGGATAGTATAGGATGGAGGATAGGATAGGGTAGAGGATAGGATAGAGAATAGTATAGAATAGATGATATTATAGGATGGAGGATAGGATATGATAGCGGATAGGATAGAGGATAGGATAGAGGATAGGATAGAGGATAGGATAGAAGATTGGATAGGATAGAGGATAGGATAGGATAGCGGATAGGATAGAATGGAGTATAGGATAGGATGGAGGATACGATAGGGTTCAGGATAGGATAGGATAGAACAGACAATAGAGGAGTGGATAGAGAATAGGATAGATGATAGTATAGGATAGAGGATTGGATAGGATAGAGGATAGGATAGGATAGAGGATAGGATAGGGTAGAGGATAGGATAGAGAATAGGATATGATAGAGGATAGGATAGGATAGAGGATAGGATCGGATAGAGGATATTATAGGATAGAGGATAGGATAGGATAAAGGATAGGATCGGATAGAGGATAGGATAGGGGATTGGATAGGATAGAGGATAGGATAGGATAGAGGACAGGATAGGGTAGAGTATAGGATACAGAATAGGATAGGATAGAGGATATAATAGGATAGAGGATAGGATAGGGGACTGGATAGGATAGAGGATAGGATAGGATGGAGGATAGGATAGGATAGAGGATAGGATAGAGAATAGGATAGGATAGAGGATAGGATAGGGGATTGAATAGGATAGAGGATAGGAGACGATAGAGGATAGGATAGGATAGTGGATAGGGTAGGATAGAGCAGACGATAGAGGATAGGATAGAATTGAGGATAGGATAGGATAGTGGATAGGATGGGATAGAGCAGACTATAGAGGATAGGATATGCTAGAGGATAGGATAGGATAGAGGATAGTATAGGATAGATGATATTATAGGATAGAGGATAGGATAGGATAGAGGATAGGATCGGATAAAGGGTAGGATAGGGGATTAGATAGGATAGAGGATAGGATAGAGAATAGGATAGGATAGAGGATAGGATAGAATAGAGGTTAGGATACAGAATAGGATAGGATAGAGGATAGGATAGGATAGAGGATAGGATAGGGGATTGAATAGGATAGAGGATAGGAGACGATAGAGGATAGGATAGGATAGTGGATAGGGTAGGATAGAGCAGACGATAGAGGATAGGATAGTGAATAGGATAGTATCCACAATAAGATAGGCAATAGAGGATAGGCTAGAGAATAGAATACGTTAGATGATAGTATAGGATAGAGGATAGGATAGAGGATACCATATTATAGAGGATAGGATAGGATAGAGGATTGGATTGGGGATTGGATAGGATAGAGGATGGGACACGATAGAGGATAGTATAGGATAGAGGATAGGATAGGATAGAGAATAGTATAATATAGATGATATTATAGGATAGAGGATAGGATAGGATAGAGGATAGCATCGGATAAAGGATAGGATAGGGGATTGGATAGGATAGAGGATAGGATAGGATAGAGGATAGGAAAGGATAGAGGATAGGATAGAGGATAGGATAGGATAGAGGATAGGATAGAGGATAGGATAGAGGATAGGATAGAGGATAGGATAGAGGATTGGATAGGATAGAGGATATTACAGGATAGATGATAGGATAGGATACAGGATAGGATAGGATAGAGGATAGGAGAGGATTGAGGATAGGATAGGGTAGAGGGTAGGATAGAGAATAGGATAGGATAGAGGATATAATAGGATAGAGGATAGGATCGAATAGAGGATAGGATACGATAGAGGATAGCAGTGAGAATTGGATAGGGGATTGGATAGGATAGAGGATAGGATAGGATAGAGGATAGGATAGAGGATAGGATAGGATTGAGGATAGGATATGATAGTGGATAAGATAGGATAGCGGATAGGATAGGATAGAGGATAGGATAGGATAGAGGATAGGATAGGATAGAGGATAGGATAGGATAGAGGATAGGATAGGATAGAGGATAGGAAAGGATAGAGGATAGGATAGGATAGAGGATAGGATAGGATAGAGGATAGGATAGGATAGAGGATAGGATAGGATAGAGGATATTATAGGATAGAGGATAGGATGGGGGATTGGATAGGGTACAGGATGGGATACGATAGGGGATAGGGTAGGATTGAGGATAGGATAGGATAGAGGATAGAATAGAGGATAGGATAGACGATAGGATATGGGATTGGATAGGATAGAGGATCGGTTAGGATAGAGAATAGGATATGATAGAGGATAGGATAGGGGATTGGATAGGAGAGAGGATAGGATAGGACAGAGTATAGGATAGGATAGAGGATAGGATAGGGGATTGGATAGGATAGAGGATAGGATAGGATAGAGGATAGCATAAGTGAGAAGATAGAATAGGATATAGAATAGGATAGGATAGATGATATTATATGAAAGAGGATAGGATATGATAGAGGTTACGATATTATAGAGGATGGGATAGGATAAAGTATAGGATAGGATAGAGGATAGGATAGGAGAGAGGATAGGATAAGTTAGAGGATAGGATAGGATAGAGGATAGGATAGGGGATTGGATAGGATAGAGGATAGGATTGGGGATCGGATAGGATAGAGGATAGGATAGGATAGAGGATAGGATAGGATAGAGGATAGGATCGGATAGAGGATAGGATAGGATAGAGGATAGTATAGGATAGAGGATAGGATAGGATAGAGAATAGTATAGGATAGATGATATTATAGGATAGAGGATAGGATAGGATAGAGGATAGGATCGGATAGAGGATAGGGTAGGTGATTGGATAGGATAAAGGATAGGAGACGATAGAGGATGGTATAGGATAGAGGATAAGATAGGATAGAGGATAGTATATTATAGATGATATTATAGGATAGAGGTTAGGATAGGATAGAGGATAGGAACGGATAGAGGATAGGATAGGGGATTGGATAGGATAGAGGATAGGATAGGATAGGCGATAGGATAGGGTAGAGGATAGGATAGAGAATAGTATAGGATAGTGGATAGGATGGGATAGAGGATAGGATAGGGTAGAGAATCGGATAGGATAGAGGATAGGATAGGATAGATGATATTATAGGATAGAGGATAGGATAGGATAGAGGATAGGATAGAGTAGAGTATAGGATACAGAATAGGATAGGATAGAGGATAGGATAGGATAGAGTATAGGATACAGAATAGAGGATAGGATACGATAGAGGATAGTATAGGATAGAGGATAAGATAGTATAGAGAAAAGTATAGGATATATGATATTATAGGATAGAGGATAGGATAGGATAGAGGATAGGATCATATAGAGGATAGGATAGGATAGAGGATAGGATCGGATAGAGGATAGGATACGATAGAGGATAGGATAGGATAGAGGACAGGATAGGGTAGAGTATAGGATACAGAATAGGATAGGATAGAGGATAGGATAGGATAGAGAATAGTATAGGATAGATGATATTATAGGATAGAGGATAGGATAGGATAGAGGATAGGATCGGATAGAGGATAGGGTAGGTGATTGGATAGGATAAAGGATAGGAGACGATAGAGGATGGTATAGGATAGAGGATAAGATAGGATAGAGGATAGTATATTATAGATGATATTATAGGATAGAGGTTAGGATAGGATAGAGGATAGGAACGGATAGAGGATGGGATAGGGGATTGGATAGGATAGAGGATAGGATAGGATAGGCGATAGGATAGGGTAGAGGATAGGATAGAGAATAGTATAGGATAGTGGATAGGATAGGATAGAGGATAGGATAGGGTAGAGAATAGGATAGGATAGAGGATAGGATAGGATAGATGATATTATAGGATAGAGGATAGGATAGGATAGAGGATAGGATAAGGTAGAGTATAGGATACAGAATAGGATAGGATAGAGGATAGGATAGGATAGAGTATAGGATACAGAATAGAGGATAGGATACGATAGAGGATAGTATAGGATAGAGGATAAGATAGTACAGAGAAAAGTATAGGATATATGATATTATAGGATAGAGGATAGGATAGGATAGAGGATAGGATCATATAGAGGATAGGATAGGTGATTGGATAGGATAGAGGATAGGATAGGGTAGAGGATAGTATAGGATAGAGGATAAGATAGTATAGAGAAAAGTATAGGATATATGATATTATAGGATAGAGGATAGGAGAGGATAAAGGATAGGATCGGATAGAGGATAGGATAGGGGATTGGATAGGATAGAGGATAGGATAGGATAGAGGATAGGATAGGATAGAGGATAGGATCGGATAGAGGATAGGATACGATAGAGGATAGTATAGGTTAGAGGATAGGGTAGGATAGAGAATAGTATAGGATAGATGATATTATAGGATAGAGGATAGGATAGGGTAGTGGTTATGATAGCGAATAGGATAGGATAGAGGATAGGATAGGATAGAGGATAGGATCGGATAGAGGATAGGATACGATAGAGGATAGGATAGAGGATAGGATAGAGGATTGGATAGGATAGAGCATATTATAGGATAGAGGATAGGATAGGATAGAGGATAGGATCGGATAGGGGATAGGATAGGGGATTGGATAGTATAGAGGATACGATGGGATAGAGGATAGGATAGGATAGATGATCGGATAGGATGGAGGATAGGATAGGATAGAGGATAGGATAGAGGATTGGATAGGATAGAGGATATTATAGGATAGAGGATAGGATAGGATAGAGAATAGTATAGGATAGATGATATTATAGGATAGAGGATAGGATAGGGTACAGGATAGGATAGAGAATGAGATAGGATAGAGGATTGGATAGGATAGAGGAAATTATAGGATAGAGGATAGGATAGGATGGAGGATGCGATATTATAGAGGATAGGATAGGATAGAGGATAGGATCGGATAGAGGATAGGATAGAGGATAGGATAGAGGATTGGATAGAATAGAGGATAGGATAGGATAGAGAATAGTATAGGATAGATGATATTATAGGATAGAGGATAGGATAGGATATAGGATAGGATCGGATAGAGGATAGGATAGGGGATTGGATAGGATAGAGGATAGGATAGGATAGAGGATAGGATAGGGTAGATGATAGGATAGGATAGAGGATAGGAGAGGATTGAGGATAGGATAGGATAGTGGATAGGATAGGATAGAACAGACGATAGAGGATAGGATAGAGAATAGGATAGGTTAGATGATAGTATAGGATAGAGAATAGGATAGAGGATACGATATTATAGAGGATAGGATAGCATAGAGGATTGGATAGGGGATTGGATAGGATAGAGGATAGGATAGGATAGAGGATAGGATAGGATAGAGGATAGGATAGGATAGAGGATAGGATCGGATAGAGGATAGGATACGATAGAGGATAGGACAGAGGATAGGATGGAGGATTGGATAGGATAGAGGATATTATAGGATAGAGGATAGGATTGGATACAGGATAGGATAGGATAGAGGATAGGAGAGGATTAAGGATAGGATAGGATAGTGGATAGGATAGTGGATAGGATACGATAGAGGATAGTATAGGATAGAGGATAGGATAGGATAGAGAATAGTATAGGGTAGATGATATTATAGGATAGAGGATAGGATAGGGTAGAGGATAGGATAGAGAATAAGATAGGATAGAGGATTGGATAGGATAGAGGATATTATAGGATAGAGGATAGGATAGGATAGAGGATAGGATAGGATAGAGAATAGTATAGGATAGATGATATTATAGGATAGAGGATAGGATAGGGTAGAGGATAGGATAGGATAGAGGATAGGATAGGATAGAGGATAGGATAGGATAGAGGATAGAATAGGATAGAGGATAGGATAGGGTAGAGGATAGGATCGGATAGAGGATAGGATAGGATAGAGGATAGTATAGGATAGAGGATAGGATAGGATAGAGAATAGTATAGGATAGATGATATTATAGGATAGAGGATAGGATAGGATAGAGGATAGGATCGGATAGAGGATAGGGTAGGTGATTGGATAGGATAAAGGATAGGAGACGATAGAGGATGGTATAGGATAGAGGATAAGATAGGATAGAGGATAGTATATTATAGATGATATTATAGGATAGAGGTTAGGATAGGATAGAGGATAGGAACGGATAGAGGATGGGATAGGGGATTGGATAGGATAGAGGATAGGATAGGATAGGCGATAGGATAGGGTAGAGGATAGGATAGAGAATAGTATAGGATAGTGGATAGGATAGGATAGAGGATAGGATAGGGTAGAGAATAGGATAGGATAGAGGATAGGATAGGATAGATGATATTATAGGATAGAGGATAGGATAGGATAGAGGATAGGATAAGGTAGAGTATAGGATACAGAATAGGATAGGATAGAGGATAGGATAGGATAGAGTATAGGATACAGAATAGAGGATAGGATACGATAGAGGATAGTATAGGATAGAGGATAAGATAGTATAGAGAAAAGTATAGGATATATGATATTATAGGATAGAGGATAGGATAGGATAGAGGATAGGATCATATAGAGGATAGGATAGGTGATTGGATAGGATAGAGGATAGGATAGGGTAGAGGATAGTATAGGATAGAGGATAAGATAGTATAGAGAAAAGTATAGGATATATGATATTATAGGATAGAGGATAGGAGAGGATAAAGGATAGGATCGGATAGAGGATAGGATAGGGGATTGGATGGGATAGAGGATAGGATAGGATAGAGGATAGGATAGGATAGAGGATAGGATCGGATAGAGGATAGGATACGATAGAGGATAGTATAGGTTAGAGGATAGGGTAGGATAGAGAATAGTATAGGATAGATGATATTATAGGATAGAGGATAGGATAGGGTAGTGGTTATGATAGCGAATAGGATAGGATAGAGGATAGGATAGGATAGAGGATAGGATCGGATAGAGGATAGGATACGATAGAGGATAGGATAGAGGATAGGATAGAGGATTGGATAGGATAGAGCATATTATAGGATAGAGGATAGGATAGGATAGAGGATAGGATCGGATAGGGGATAGGATAGGGGATTGGATAGTATAGAGGATACGATGGGATAGAGGATAGGATAGGATAGATGATCGGATAGGATGGAGGATAGGATAGGATAGAGGATAGGATAGAGGATATTATAGGATAGAGGATAGGATAGGATAGAGAATAGTATAGGATAGATGATATTATAGGATAGAGGATAGGATAGGGTACAGGATAGGATAGAGAATGAGATAGGATAGAGGATTGGATAGGATAGAGGAAATTATAGGATAGAGGATAGGATAGAGGATAGGATAGAGGATTGGATAGAATAGAGGATAGGATAGGATAGAGAATAGTATAGGATAGATGATATTATAGGATAGAGGATAGGATAGGATATAGGATAGGATCGGATAGAGGATAGGATAGGGGATTGGATAGGATAGAGGATAGGATAGGATAGAGGATAGGATAGGGTAGATGATAGGATAGGATAGAGGATAGGAGAGGATTGAGGATAGGATAGGATAGTGGATAGGATAGGATAGAACAGACGATAGAGGATAGGATAGAGAATAGGATAGGTTAGATGATAGTATAGGATAGAGAATAGGATAGAGGATACGATATTATAGAGGATAGGATAGCATAGAGGATTGGATAGGGGATTGGATAGGATAGAGGATAGGATAGGATAGAGGGTAGGATAGGATAGAGGATAGGATAGGATAGAGGATAGGATCGGATAGAGGATAGGATACGATAGAGGATAGGACAGAGGATAGGATGGAGGATTGGATAGGATAGAGGATATTATAGGATAGAGGATAGGATTGGATACAGGATAGGATAGGATAGAGGATAGGAGAGGATTAAGGATAGGATAGGATAGTGGATAGGATAGTGGATAGGATACGATAGAGGATAGTATAGGATAGAGGATAGGATAGGATAGAGAATAGTGTAGGGTAGATGATATTATAGGATAGAGGATAGGATAGGGTAGAGGATAGGATAGAGAATAAGATAGGATAGAGGATTGGATAGGATAGAGGATATTATAGGATAGAGGATAGGATAGGATAGAGGATAGGATAGGATAGAGAATAGTATAGGATAGATGATATTATAGGATAGAGGATAGGATAGGGTAGAGGATAGGATAGGATAGAGGATAGGATAGGATAGAGGATAGGATAGGATAGAGGATAGAATAGGATAGAGGATAGGATAGGGTAGAGGATAGGATAGGGGATTGGATACGATAGAGGATAGGATAGGGTAGAGGATAGGATAGGATAGAGGATAGGATCGGATAGAGGATAGGGTAGGTGATTGGATAGGATAAAGGATAGGAGACGATTGAGGATGGTATAGGATAGAGGATAAGATAGGATAGAGGATAGTATATTATAGATGATATTATAGGATAGAGGTTAGGATAGGATAGAGGATAGGAACGGATAGAGGATAGGATAGGGGATAGGATAGGATAGGCGGTAGGATAGGGTAGAGGATAGGATAGAGAATAGTATAGGATAGTGGATAGGATAGGATAGAGGATAGGATAGGGTAGAGAGTAGGATAGGATAGAGGATAGGATAGGATAGATGATATTATAGGATAGAGGATAGGATAGGATAGAGGATAGGATAGGGTAGAGTATAGGATGAGAGCGAATCGAAATCTCACCGAGCAAACATCGTAAGAGAGTATAGAAACGCGAAAATTTCAACCGCACTCGCGAGTTTTACTTTAATTTATTCCTACTCGATAGAATTAGTATGAGTACATATAAAAGTAAAAAGTGAGTGGAAAGTTTAAAGTCAAAAGGATTATAAAAGCCGAAAAGTGAATAAAGACGCGAGTTACACGGAAACCGGGTCAAAAGCCCCTCAGGGGCGGATAAACTGCTTTAATTCGAAATTAAATAATTGAATAACAATTGTATAATTCGTAAGAAAATAGCAGATCATTAAGTATAGAAACTCGAAAAACCAAACGCGAATACCTGAAAAAGAAAAAGAAAAGATTAAACTCTTAAAAGATAAAAACAGGAATACTTACGTGAAAAAAGATACTTTCAGCAAAATCCGGGTAACGGGAGTGCCGAAAAGCCGAAAAACTGCAACTCTTCGGGTAAAATAGCACCGTGCATCTACCTCGGGAACAGCTATACCTGAAAAGAAATAAAAAAGATTAGAAACTCGTTAAAAATAATAGAAATTTCAATTAGATTCGAAAAATTAATAATTAATTAAAACCAGTGAAAAAAGGTGTAGAAAAAACGACCAAGTACACTCGAGACATAGTTACCAAGAACTTTCAAGTGTCTAGTGACGTGAGAGAGAGAGAGAGAGAGAGAGAGAAAGACAAAGAACAATAGAGGATAGAGAACACCCGAAAGGCCCGGCGGTAAAGGTCCACACACAACGTGAGGGGTCGGTCTAACGGTCAATCTAAAAGTAAGGTAGGAATTAGAAAGAACTTATACCACAGAGGGATAGCCAGGGTAATAAGTACACCGGATATAAAGTTTTAGAATATCGGACAGAAACGGGTGGAACTCGAAAATAGGCCGATCATAATAAAATTTTAGGAGGGTCTATTTCGGAGGGTGGCGAGTCGAAGGGGGCCGGAAAGGAGAACTTATTCTCCCCCCTGAAAACCTTTTTGCTCTACACCCACCCATTTCGGAGATATAGCGATTAGCAGGCTTATTTTACGAAATTTAGGGAAACGGACCAGACGAAAGTAAAGTGCTCGCCCGTACCTTTACAACGAGCCGCTGAACGCCGGAATCGGTTATAGTTTAAAATTAGCGTGCATACCGGGTGACCAAATAATTTCGGATCAGAAAAAATTCTGAGTACGTGGGTCGACTCGGTAGGAGTATGTAAGGGGTGTTTTTGATCTGGGGAACGCAGTTCCCCAAGGCAAAAAATTTTTTCCAAACCCCCCCCCCCCTTTCGAGATAACAGCACTGACAAGGGGAAGGAGCCGATTTTCGAAAAAACTTTCAACGAGGCAAATTACGCATACAGCGAGGGCTTTATAACCATATAAGAATAAGTGGGGGTTAACTATCCAAAAACCCCCACTTCCCTCTTGCGAAATCCTGAATTTAGCAGAATTTTAGCATTTTTTAGCGTTTTTTCGTCACGTTCAGACGACTGCAGACAAGTCGAAGCGTTTTTAGAATTGTTCCCGTCGATCGCACGAGATTTTTCCAAAAATTCTAACAATTTTGCGAAATTCGTCAAATTTCCGAAGTTAGCAGGCAGAGAGAACTTTGCAGCCGTGAAGTAGATTTCTGCGGACCTCGGCGATTCTGTGCGATTTGTAGATAACATAGGTTAGGTTAATAGAAAAATTAGAATTACAACTGTTTGCGTTAGTTTTTTGGTTTTTAGTTGATAGGTTTAGCTAGTAAAGTATTAGAGTTTAGGTTTTAGATTTGTAATCCTAGTGTTAATCTCGAGTCTAGGTACTTTAAGTGTTAGTATATATAAAATAGATTAAGTCTAAGCGAATCGATTAGAGTAAATTAAATTAAGTACATGCGTAACCAGCGATAATAGATTTTTAACGATTTTTGTAGAAATTGAAAAGTCAAATAGAGGCAAATACCTTTAATTCTCCGTGTCTTCCGACTTACTGCCTTCCCCTACCTACAAATAATACAAGTAAAATGTAATAAAATAAAATAAACAATAAAATACAATAGCTTAATAAAATTAAAAACAAGAAATCAGTAATAGAAATAGTATTAAAATCAAATCATAATAGCTTAGCTCTCTATTAGTAATAAAAAAGCAACAAATTGTCAGATAAATTACCCTTCAAAAGACAAGATAGTAGATAAAAACAAGATAGTAGTAGTTATACAAAATAAAATAAATAAAAAAGTTAGCAAAAATAATATAGTAATAGCAGAAAAAGATACTAATAGCAGAAAACATTCGTAGTTAAAAGCTAAAATACAAAATTTAAAGTCTTATAGATACAAAAACAGGAAAAAAGGCATTAAGGAAAGAGAGGAAAGGTAAAGGGTAGGTTAAAAAACGCCGGGAAAACGATAGGTACAGAAGGGGAGAGCCAGGGGGGGTTTAAGATACCGAACCGTAACGGCCGACCCCGAGCGAAAGCGAGAGGACAAAGTAAGAGACAGCCTAACACAATAACACGCTCCGAGGACGATAACGACCGCCACCACGGACACCCACAAACAAAGACACACATACAGCATTCACTTGACACATACGTTAGCACAAACAGACAATACGGTTTCAAATCAATACGACAGTAAAAGAAAAATAGCATACCGAAAAGAAAACGAAAGAAAGAGAGAACAAAATAAGTAAGAAGATGAATGAGGAAGAAAAGTTCCTCACACCAATGCAACCAGCAGCAAAAAGCAATGTCTTTAAGAAAAGCTCTAAAATAAAGCATAGCGCGGAAAAGGAAAAGGATAGATCCTTGATTAAAAGACCAAGAGAAAACGAAGAGGAAACCGACACAGACTCGGTAATCTCGGACGTAATCCTGGTCGGAAGTACGGCTTTAAAAAAGAAACGACTAGAAGATATAACTCTCTACGCAATCAACCAGACCGACGACGAAGAGAAGGATGAGGAAGACGACGTATTAAAACTAATAGGGCAACTAATAAAAATCCTCAAAAAAACTAAAAATTCAACACGCGAGGTTAAAAATTATTGTGCGGACCCACTAACGGAGGTAAAAAACGTGACGAAATGTCACGCCAGCCAAGCAGACAGACAACTCGAAGAGGCGATCACCAAGCTAAAAAATATTGAACTTTTAATAGAAAATAAACAACTCAAAAATAGTATACTGCATAGAGATATGGGAACCCAATGCTCCTTAGCTAAAAACGAAAATAATGTTCCACCGAAACCCGAAAAGCATAAAAAGACAGCAGAAGGACTGAAGAAAAGATTAATGTATGAAAGTGAAGCGGAAGAAGCAAGCGGCAAATTGAACAAGGAAATCGACCATGATAAAGAGAAAGAAAACGAATGGAAGACAGTCGAGAATAGAAATAAAAACGAGGAGAAGAAAGCTTTAAGGAAAAAGAAGAAAGAAGAGGAAGAAGCAGCAGAAGCAGAGAAAAGGAAACGGGAACAAGAAAAGGAACGAGAAAAAAGAAACAAGCTTCCTCCGCCTCCAAAATCGGAAGCTATAATCATTAAAACATCAGAAACAAGGACCTTCGCGGATTTATTTAAGCAACTAAAGGCCAATGCTGGAGATAGATTGAATGGAATTCATACAGTAAGAAAGTCCAGGGGAGGAGATCTCGTTATAGAGATGGAAAAGGGTACCACTGGCGGAGATCTGGAAAAATTCGCGAAGGACACCCTAGGGGGAGATTGCAAAATCAGGAGAATGGCCCCCAAGGTAGTGTACGAAATAAAAGATCTCGATCCAACAATCGACAGAGGGGAACTCCAGGAGGAACTCGAAAAAATTCTAGGAATTCAGAAGGATGAAATAGAGGTAAAAAATATCCGATTCGGATACGGAGGAACTCGGATGGCCATAGTTGCCCTTCCGGCTAAAATATTGGAAAAATTGGGACAGGAAAATAAATTAAAAATCGGCTTTACAAACTGCAGAGTCAAAAGGACTCAGAACATTCTAAGATGCTACAAGTGCCACGCTTTCGGGCACTTATCGTACAACTGCACGTTAGATCTGAAGGGTCAAGAACTCTGCAGGAGATGCGGGGCAATAGGACACCAAATTAATGGCTGTGAGGCAATAAGATGCTGTGTCCTCTGCATCCGAGAAGGGATACACGCATCGAAGGCCGAACATGTTGCGGGGGCGGTAAACTGCCCGCAATATAAAAAATTTTTGGAGCAATCAGCTAGGAGTAACGCATAAAATTCAATTTAAAATTATTGCAAATTAATCTGAACCATTGTAGGCTCGCTCACTGCTTGCTAACACAAACAGTCGCAGAAACGGGGGTGGACATCGTTCTGATTTCAGAGCCACTTTACAATCCAGGAAACTGGATTTACTCAACTGGAAATTCAGCAGCAATCTGGGTCACTAATACAAACGGCTTTAAAAGACAAGAGGACGGAGACAGGGTACAGGAAGACTACGTTGCGGTAAGAATTGATAACCTCACGATAGTAAGTACCTACATTTCTCCAAATATCTCTACGGATCTGTACACATACAAAATAAAGAAACTAATGCAGTTTGTCGACCAGGAACGCCTGAAAGGAAAAAGAATTTTGTTAGGAGGAGACTTTAATGCTAAATCCCCAGCCTGGGGATCTGTAGAACAGAATCTTAAAGGAACTATAGTATTGGAAGAAATGCTAAGGATAAACATCTTCCCCTGTATCCCTGAGGGAGGACACACCTTTGAGAGAGGGAAATCCACCTCAAATCTGGATTTCATAGCAACTACCCGGGACCTACAAGAAAAAGACAACAAAATCATTAATAAAGTACATAATAAAGAAACAGCATCCGATCACAAATATTTGTTCACAGAGATTCAAACTAAGGACGAGATGCAAAGGAACAAGGGAAGTCAAAGCAATAAATGGAAATTAACGAGAACAGGACTCCTCAGGCTGGGGACGGCGCTGCAAAGATCTATCATAGAGGAAGGACTCAACGAAGCAAACTATTTTAATAAAGACGAGGAAACTAAGTTTCTAAACAATATTTATAAAATCTGCGACGAAGAGCTAGATAAACCCGAATCAACGCATAGAAAGGTTAAAAGTAATATCTGGTGGACTCCTGAGTTAAAGAAAGAAAGAGATAAAACCCAGAAACTTAGAAGGTCAGTCCAAAAAGCGAGGAGGAAGGGTAAGGACGACGAAAGGGAGGCCTTAACCTTCCTATACAAACGAGCTAAGAAGAACCTACAAAGACTAATTTCCAAACAGAAAGAGATATCATGGAACGAACTATGCGAAACTGTTAATAAGGACATATGGGGCAAGCCCTATAAAATAATCATAAGACAGGTTAAAACAGACAATCCTCCAGCCTCTCTCTCAGCAGAGTGTGCAGCAAACGTGATGGAGGGATTATTCCCACAAGATTTTAGACAACCTGACGAGCAACCAAGTGGAAACAACGGAAGCAAGAACAATGAGACAGAAAGGGAAAATAGCCTGAGAAACCAAGAGGAGACAATCGGAAGAAACATACCCGAGGTTACCTCGGAAGAAATCATAGCTGCTTCCAAATTGCTGAAATCCGGAAAAGCCCCGGGAAAAGACGGTATGCAACCTGAAATTATAAAACTATTAGCAGAAACAAGGCCGGACAGATTTGCTGCCCTCTTCAAGGGCATTCTAATTAGAGGGAGTATACCACAGCAATGGAAAGTAGCAAGAACAATTCTTCTTAGAAAAGAAGGTAAGGACCCTTCCTCCCACTCTGCCTACAGACCAATTTGTATTCTAGATGCTGTGGCCAAGCTCCTGGAATATGTCATCCGGGCGAGATTACATGGAGAGCTAGGAGAAAGACCTTTCAGCTCAAATCAATTCGGATTCACTAAGGGAACATCAACCATACATGCAATGGAAATCGTCAGGAAAGCGGCAATTGAGGCCTCGGCAAAAAACAGATTTGCGGTCATGATCGCCCTTGACGTAAAAAACGCCTTTAACTCTTTGAGCTGGAAGGCAATCGACAACGAATTAAAAAACAGGAAAGTATCCGAGTATCTCGTCCGGATAATAAGTGACTATTTCAGGGGCAGAATGGTAGAATACGAAGCATCGGAAAAATCAATAGAACTGAATATGAAAATGGGAGTCCCTCAAGGCTCAGTCCTCGGCCCTTTTTTGTGGAATTTGGTGTACGATGGACTTCTAAATAGATCGACACCGCCGATGACACAAAAGATTGCCTTCGCAGACGACTTGGCCATTATTATTCAGGCTTCTACCACCAATAGACTCAAGCTGAGAGCAGAAGAAATCGCTGAGGACACCAAACAGTGGATGACCACGGCCGGACTGTCCCTAGCGGAAGACAAAACAGAAATCATGTGGCTGAATTGTAAATATGTTGACCCGAACCTTTGTTTCAGAATAGGAGACGCTGAGATAATACCGAAGAATGAATTGAAATACCTCGGAATAATCTTCGAATCCAATAAAAGTTTTAAAAAACAAATCGAGAAGGCAACTAATAAGGCCATAAGAACGATGTCTGCCCTCAGCAGGATTATGACAAATAAAATGAAGACTAGACAAACAGGAAGAAAGCTGTACTTTATGACTATGGAATCGATCGTGTTATACGGAGCACCAATATGGGCCGAAGCTGCGGAAAAAATTTTCTTTAGAAGATTACTCAGAAAAACGCAAAAAATGGGGCTTACAAGAGTAGTAGCAGCCTATAGATCGGTACCGTTAGAAACTTTAGCAGTCTTAGCGGGGATCCCCCCCCTGGGATCTCAAAGTATTGGAAAGAAGAAGAATCTTCGAGGAAGAAAAAGATATGACGTCATTTTTGAGAGAACATGGGCCTAACGCCGCGGAGAATAGAGGACAAAATCCACCACCAACTACTGGCATAGAGGAAGAAACTACGGAAGAAATAGTTGAATTAGCAATTTCCAGGTTCAAAAAACAAATCAGGAAACAAAATAAAGAAATCACTCTCCAAAAGTGGCAAGATGAATGGAACCACAACGTTGTAGGCCGATGGACACACAAACTTATTCCTGATATAGATAAATGGGTAAATAGGAAACACGGCGAGTTGAACTTTTACCTAACACAAGCCCTTACCGGGCACGGAGTCTTCAATTTGTTTAGAAAACGCATTGGCAAAACCGAATCAGATGAGTGCTGGTTCCATCCGGGAACCACTGACACACCGGAACACACTATTGTCTCATGCCAGAGATGGACGGAGGAGAGGAAGCCGCTCTTGGAAGCCCTACGAACCGATGCGGAATCTCTGTCTACGGAGAAAATAATGGACGGTATCCTAGAGAGCGAACCTACTTGGAAAATATTTATGGTCCTCTGCAGAAACATCCTAAGCACGAAGGAAGAAGAGGAAAGAAGAAGAGAGAAAGAGCTGATAGACAATCTGATAATAAGAGGTACAGACGAAGATCTGGAATCTGCCGATGCCGAAATCATGGGAGACCTCTAGATAAGTATTAATCAGATCCTAATTTGCGACTAGTAAAAATAAATATTAGAAAGTATGATACTCGTTAAAATAAATGTAATCTCTCTGTGTTGCAGCGCTTCCCGGGGGCGGGGGGGGGGGGGGGACCGAGGAGCGGAGGACATCGCGGGAAAAGGAGGCCTCAATAGACGGTGGAGGATGCCGAAGGTCAACCGACGCCTGTGAAGAAGCGAATACGCGGGACCAGGCTAGGGCGACAACAAGGAGATCAACCACCGCTAAGTAGAGGGAGAAACTTCCAAGCTCAACGCAGACAACCCTTCAACATCTCGGCTCCCCCCCTTGGCCCCTCCACCCTCCCCCGGGGACGCTGTAGCACGGAGCAGACGGTGGAAGGCATTGAAGCTAAAGGACCAGCGGCGTATTACTTGCGGCTCCGGTTGCAGCTCCCCAGGCGCCACTTACCGACTCCGGGCAGAGCGCGACACCGCGAAAAGTAGGATAAAGTAGGAATCGCGCGAGAAAGCGAAGATAGCGAGCGAGAAGTGACAAGGTAAATCAGGGGCATACTCCCAGCGGCGTATTGCTTAGCACCAAGCGACAAGATGGCGGACGACGCTATCAACACGTGGCGAATTTTATTTCATTAAATTATAAGTGTTAGGGGAACTTTTAACGTGCCAAATTGTAAACCCGACGTTTTTTGGAAACGGCGAATCTTCTGATATAGAAAAAACAACTGAAAAGGGTCTATTTTAAAAGATATTTTCAAGAGGGGGGGGGCCAAAAAATGAAGATGAAAACAAAAATTTGCACCTTTCTAAATGCCCTCAAAAAATTTGACCAGATAAAATATTAAAAATCTTGATTTTCTAATTAAAAGAAATTTCGTGAAGCACAGAATAAGCGGCTCAGGCCGCGGTAATAGTATAATATGTACATAGCCGATTCCAGAACACGGGCGGGTCGCGCGAAGAAAGTTTATCAGGAGGAAAGTATTAACCGGATAGCATAGAATATATTTTAAAATTAGACAGTTAGGCAAAATATTAACCGAAAATAGAAGAAGAAATAGGACACTTGCCCCTCTGTTTCCATACCACAAGGGTAAAACTGGAAAAAATTATAAGACGAGGACGTTAACGTTAGAACAGACCAGGTCAAAGCAATCAAAATATCAAAATTTTGAAATGATGGGGTTACTCGAGTTCAACTACATTGTCTCGGCGTAACACAACACGCCACGACCGAAAAACGCTCGGAGAAACGGGTAAGGAGGGGGAAAGTCACCGAGGCCTCCCGTGCCCCAGGATCGAATTTGAAAAGCAGAGCGAATCGAAATCTCACCGAGCAAACATCGTAAGAGAGTATAGAAACGCGAAAATTTCAACCGCACTCGCGAGTTTTACTTTAATTTATTCCTACTCGATAGAATTAGTATGAGTACATATAAAAGTAAAAAGTGAGTGGAAAGTTTAAAGTCAAAAGGATTATAAAAGCCGAAAAGTGAATAAAGACGCGAGTTACACGGAAACCGGGTCAAAAGCCCCTCAGGGGCGGATAAACTGCTTTAATTCGAAATTAAATAATTGAATAACAATTGTATAATTCGTAAGAAAATAGCAGATCATTAAGTATAGAAACTCGAAAAACCAAACGCGAATACCTGAAAAAGAAAAAGAAAAGATTAAACTCTTAAAAGATAAAAACAGGAATACTTACGTGAAAAAAGATACTTTCAGCAAAATCCGGGTAACGGGAGTGCCGAAAAGCCGAAAAACTGCAACTCTTCGGGTAAAATAGCACCGTGCATCTACCTCGGGAACAGCTATACCTGAAAAGAAATAAAAAAGATTAGAAACTCGTTAAAAATAATAGAAATTTCAATTAGATTCGAAAAATTAATAATTAATTAAAACCAGTGAAAAAAGGTGTAGAAAAAACGACCAAGTACACTCGAGACATAGTTACCAAGAACTTTCAAGTGTCTAGTGACGTGAGAGAGAGAGAGAGAGAGAGAGAGAAAGACAAAGAACAATAGAGGATAGAGAACACCCGAAAGGCCCGGCGGTAAAGGTCCACACACAACGTGAGGGGTCGGTCTAACGGTCAATCTAAAAGTAAGGTAGGAATTAGAAAGAACTTATACCACAGAGGGATAGCCAGGGTAATAAGTACACCGGATATAAAGTTTTAGAATATCGGACAGAAACGGGTGGAACTCGAAAATAGGCCGATCATAATAAAATTTTAGGAGGGTCTATTTCGGAGGGTGGCGAGTCGAAGGGGGCCGGAAAGGAGAACTTATTCTCCCCCCTGAAAACCTTTTTGCTCTACACCCACCCATTTCGGAGATATAGCGATTAGCAGGCTTATTTTACGAAATTTAGGGAAACGGACCAGACGAAAGTAAAGTGCTCGCCCGTACCTTTACAATGAGCCGCTGAACGCCGGAATCGGTTATAGTTTAAAATTAGCGTGCATACCGGGTGACCAAATAATTTCGGATCAGAAAAAATTCTGAGTACGTGGGTCGACTCGGTAGGAGTATGTAAGGGGTGTTTTTGATCTGGGGAACGCAGTTCCCCAAGGCAAAAAATTTTTTCCAAACCCCCCCCCCCTTTCGAGATAACAGCACTGACAAGGGGAAGGAGCCGATTTTCGAAAAAACTTTCAACGAGGCAAATTACGCATACAGCGAGGGCTTTATAACCATATAAGAATAAGTGGGGGTTAACTATCCAAAAACCCCCACTTCCCTCTTGCGAAATCCTGAATTTAGCAGAATTTTAGCATTTTTTAGCGTTTTTTCGTCACGTTCAGACGACTGCAGACAAGTCGAAGCGTTTTTAGAATTGTTCCCGTCGATCGCACGAGATTTTTCCAAAAATTCTAACAATTTTGCGAAATTCGTCAAATTTCCGAAGTTAGCAGGCAGAGAGAACTTTGCAGCCGTGAAGTAGATTTCTGCGGACCTCGGCGATTCTGTGCGATTTGTAGATAACATAGGTTAGGTTAATAGAAAAATTAGAATTACAACTGTTTGCGTTAGTTTTTTGGTTTTTAGTTGATAGGTTTAGCTAGTAAAGTATTAGAGTTTAGGTTTTAGATTTGTAATCCTAGTGTTAATCTCGAGTCTAGGTACTTTAAGTGTTAGTATATATAAAATAGATTAAGTCTAAGCGAATCGATTAGAGTAAATTAAATTAAGTACATGCGTAACCAGCGATAATAGATTTTTAACGATTTTTGTAGAAATTGAAAAGTCAAATAGAGGCAAATACCTTTAAAAAAAAAAAAAAAAAAAAGGGTAGAGTATAGGATACAGAATAGGATAGGATAGAGGATAGGATAGGATAGAGTATAGGATACAGAATAGAGGATAGGATACGATAGAGGATAGTATAGGATAGAGGATAAGATAGTATAGAGAAAAGTATAGGATATATGATATTATAGGATAGAGGATAGGATAGGATAGAGGATAGGATCATATAGAGGATAGGATAGGTGATTGGATAGGATAGAGGATAGGATAGGGTAGAGGATATTATAGGATAGAGGATAAGATAGTATAGGGAAAAGTATAGGATATATGATATTATAGGATAGAGGATAGGAGAGGATAAAGGATAGGATCGGATAGAGGATAGGATAGGGGATTGGATGGGATAGAGGATAGGATAGGATAGAGGATAGGGTAGGATAGAGGATAGGATCGGATAGAGGATAGGATAGGGGATTGGATAGGATAGAGGATAGGATAGGGTAGAAGATAGAGGATAGGATACGATAGAGGATAGTATAGGATAGAGGATAGGATAGGATAGAGAATAGTATAGGATAGATAATATTATAGGATAGAGGATAGGATTCGATAGAGGATAGGATCGTATAGAGGATAGGGTAGGTGATTGGATAGGATAGAGGATAGGATAGGGTAGATGATAGGATAGAGAATAGGACAGGATAGAGGATAGGATAGGATAGAGGATAGGATCGGATAGAGTATAGGATAAGGCTTTGGATAGTATAGAGGATAGGATAGGATAGAGGATATTATAGGATAGAGGATTGGATAGGATAGAGGATACGATATTATAGAGGATAGGATAGGATAGAGGATAGGATAGGGGATTGGATAGGATAGAGGATAGGATAGAGGATAGGATAGAGGATAGGATAGGATAGAGGATAGGATAGGATAGAGGATAGGATAGGATAGGATAGAGGATAGGATAGGGTAGAAGATACAGGATAGGATAGGGTAGATGATAAGATAGAGAATAGGACAGGTTAGAGGATAGGATAGGATAGAGAATAGGATAGGATAGAGGATAGGATAGGATAGAGGACAGGATAGGGTAGAGTATAGGATACAGAATAGTATAGGATAGTGGATAGGATAGGATAGAGGATAGGATAGGGTAGAGAATAGGATAGGATAGAGGATAGGATAGGATAGATGATATTATAGGATAGAGGATAGGATAGGATAGAGGATAGGATAAGGTAGAGTATAGGATACAGAATAGGATAGGATAGAGGATAGGATAGGATAGAGTATAGGATACAGAATAGAGGATAGGATACGATAGAGGATAGTATAGGATAGAGGATAAGATAGTATAGAGAAAAGTATAGGATATATGATATTATAGGATAGAGGATAGGATAGGATAGAGGATAGGATCATATAGAGGATAGGATAGGTGATTGGATAGGATAGAGGATAGGATAGGGTAGAGGATAGTATAAGATAGAGGATAAGATAGTATAGAGAAAAGTATAGGATATATGATATTATAGGATAGAGGATAGGAGAGGATAAAGGATAGGATCGGATAGAGGATAGGATAGGGGATTGGATGGGATAGAGGATAGGATAGGATAGAGGATAGGATAGGATAGAGGATAGGATCGGATAGAGGATAGGATACGATAGAGGATAGTATAGGTTAGAGGATAGGGTAGGATAGAGAATAGTATAGGATAGATGATATTATAGGATAGAGGATAGGATAGGATAAAGGATAGGATCGGATAGAGGATAGGATAGGGGATTGGATAGGATAGAGGATAGGATAGAGAATAGGATAGGATAGAGGATAGGATAGGATAGAGGATAGGATATGATAGAGGATAGGATCGGATAGAGGATAGGATACGATAGAGGATAGTATAGGTTAGAGGATAGGGTAGGATAGAGAAGAGTATAGGATAGATGATATTATAGGATAGAGGATAGGATAGGGTAGTGGATAGGATAGAGAATAGGATAGGATAGAGGATAGGATAGGATAGAGGATAGGATCGGATAGGGGATAGGATAGGGGATTGGATAGTATAGAGGATACGATGGGATAGAGGATAGGATAGGATAGATGATCGGATAGGATGGAGGATAGGATAGGATAGAGGATAGGATAGAGGATTGGATAGGATAGAGGATATTATAGGATAGAGGATAGGATAGGATAGAGAATAGTATAGGATAGATGATATTATAGGATAGAGGATAGGATAGGGTAGAGGATAGGATAGGATAGAGGATAGGATAGGATAGAGGATAGGATAGGATAGAGGATAGAATAGGATAGAGGATAGGATAGGGTAGAGGATAGGATAGGGGATTGGATACGATAGAGGATAGGATAGGGTAGAGGATAGGATAGGATAGAGGATAGGATCCGATAGAGGATAGGGTAGGTGATTGGATAGGATAAAGGATAGGAGACGATTGAGGATGGTATAGGATAGAGGATAAGATAGGATAGAGGATAGTATATTATAGATGATATTATAGGATAGAGGTTAGGATAGGATAGAGGATAGGAACGGATAGAGCATAGGATAGGGGATTGGATAGGATAGAGGATAGGATAGGATAGGCGATAGGATAGGGTAGAGGATAGGATAGAGAATAGTATAGGATAGTGGATAGGATAGGATAGAGGATAGGATAGGGTAGAGAATAGGATAGGATAGAGGATAGGATAGGATAGATGATATTATAGGATAGAGGATAGGATCGGATAGAGGATAGGATAGGGGATTGGATAAGATAGAGGATACGATAGGATAGAGGATAGGATAGGATAGAGGATAGGATAGAGAATAGGATAGGATAGAGGATAAGATACGATAGAGGATAGGATTGTATAGAGGATAGGATAGGATAGAGGATAGGATAGGATAGAGGATAGGATCGGATAGAGGATAGGATAGGGGATTGGATAAGATAGAGGATACGATAGGATAGAGGATAGGATAGGATAGAGGATAGGATAGAGAATAGGATAGGATAGAGGATAAGATACGATAGAGGATAGGATTGTATAGAGGATAGGATCGGGTAGAGGATAGGATAGGTGATTGCATAGGATAGATGATAGGATAGGATTGAGGATAGGATAGGATAGTGGATAGGATAGGATAGAGCAGACGATAGAGGATAGGATAGAGTATAGGATAGATGATAGTATAGGATTGAGGATAGGATATGATGGAAGATAGGATCGGATAGAGGATAGGATAGGGGATTGGGCAGTATAGAGGATAGGATAGGATAAAGGATAGGATACGGTAGAGGATAGGATAGAGACTAGGATTGGATTGAGGCTAGGATCGGATAGAGGATAGGATAGGGGATCGGATAGAATAGAGGATATTATAGGATAGAGGATAGGATAGGATGGAGGATGCGATATTATAGAGGATAGGACAGGATAGAGGATAGGATAGAGGATTGGATAGAATAGAGGATATTATAGGACAGAGGATAGGATAGGATGGAGGATGCGATATTATAGAGGATAGGATAGGATAGAGGATAGGATAGGATAGAGAATAGTATAGGATAGATGATAGGATATGGTAGAGGATAGGATAGGATAGATTACAGGATAGGATAGAGTATAGGATAGGGTAGAGTATAGGATACAGAATAGGATAGGATAGAGGATAGGATAGGTGATTGGATAGGATAGAGGATAGGATAGGATAGAGGATAGGATAGGATACAGGATAGGATCAGATAGAGGATAGGATACGATAGAGGATAGTATAGGATAGCGGATAGGATAGGATAGAGAATAGTATAGGATAGATGATATTATAGGATAGAGGATAGGATAGGATGGAGGATAGGATAGGATAGAGGATAGGATCGGGTAGAGGATAGGATAGGGGATTGGATAGTATAGAGGATAGGATAGGATAGAGGATCGGATAGGATAGAGGATAGGATAGGATAGAGGATAGGATAGGGTAGATGATAGGATATGATAGAGGATCGGATAGGATAGAGGATAGGATAGGATAGAGGATAGGATAGGATAGAATAGAGGATAGGATAGGGTTGAGGATAGGATAGGATTGAGGATAGGATAGGATTGTGGATAGGATAGGGGATTGGATAGGATAGAGGATAGGATAGGAGAGGATAGATGATAGTATAGGATAAAGGATAGGGTAGGATTGATGATAGGATAGGATAGAGGATAGGATAGGGTAGAGTATAGGATACAGAATAGGATAGGATAGAGGATAGGATAGGATAGAGGATAGGATCGGATAGAGGATAGGATACGATAGAGGATAGTATATGATAGGGGATAGGATAGGATAGAGAATAGTATTGGATAGATGATATTATAGGATAGAGGATAGGATCGGATAGAGGATAGGATAGGGTAGAGGATAGGATCGGGTAGAGGATAGGATAGGTGATTCGATAGGATAGAGGATAGGATAGGGAAGAGGATAGGATAGAGAATGGGATAGGATAGGATAGAGGATAGGATCGGATAGAGGATAGGGTAGAGGATAGGATAGAGGATTGGATAGAATAGAGGATATTATAGAATAGAGGATAGGATAGGATGGAGGATGCGATATTATAGAGGATAGGATATGATAGAGGAGAGGATCGGACAGAGGATAGGATAGGGGAGTGGATAGGATAGAGGATAGGATAGGATACAGGATAGGATAGGATAGCGGAGACGATAGAGGAAAGGACAGGATAGAGGATAGGATAGGGTAGAGGATAGGATAGAAAATAGGATAGGATAGAGGATAGGATAGGATAGAGGATAGGATCGGATAGAGGATAGGATAGGATGGAGGATAGAATAGGATAGAGGATAGGATAGGATAGAGGACAGGATAGGATAGGATAGAGGATAGGATAGGGTTGAGGATAGGATACGATTCAGGATAGGATAGGATAGTGGATAGGATAGGGGATTGGATAGGATAGAGGATAGGATAGGATAGGATAGGATAGGAGAGGATAGATGATAGTATAGGATAGAGGATAGGATAGGATTGAGGATAGGATAGGATAGTGGATAGGATAGGATACAGCAGACGATAGAGGATATGATAGAGAATAGGATACGATAGATGATAGTATAGGATGGAGGATAGGATAGGGTAGAGGATAGGATAGAGCAGACGATAGAGGATAGGATAGAGAATAGGATAGGGTAGAGGATATGATAGAAAATAGGATAGGATAAAGTATAGGATAGGATTGATGATAGGATAGGATAGAGGATAGGATAGGGTAGAGTATAGGATACAGAATAGGATAGGATAGAGGATAGGATAGGATAGAGGATAGGATCGGATAGAGGATAGGATACGATAGAGGATAGTATAGGATAGAGGATAGGATAGGATAGAGAATAGTATTGGATAGATGATATTATAGGATAGAGGATAGGATCGGATAGAGGATAGGATAGGGTAGAGGATAGGATCGGATAGAGGATAGGATAGGTGATTCGATAGGATAGAGGATAGGATAGGATAGAGGATAGGATAGGGAAGAGGATAGGAACGGATAGAGGATAGGATAGGGGATTGGATAGGATAGAGGATAGGATAGGATAGGGGATAAGATAGGGTAGAGGATAGTATAGAGAATAGTATAGGATAGTGGTTAGGATACGACAGAGGATAGGATCGGATAGAGGATAAGATAGGAGACTGGATAGGATAGAGGATATGATAGGATAGAAGACAGGATAGGATAGAGGATTGGATAGGGGATTGGATAGGATAGACGATAGGATAGGGAAGAGGATAGGATAGAGAATAGTATAGGATAGATGATATTATAGGATAGAGGATAGGATAGGATAGAGGATAGGAACGGATAGAGGATAGGATAGGGGATTGGATAAGATAGAGGAGAGGATAGGATAGGGGATAGGATAGGGTAGAGGATAGGATAGAGAATAGTATAGGATAGTGGATAGGATAGCATAGAGGATAGGATAGAGGATTGGATAGGATAGAGGATTGGATAGGATAGAGGATATTATAGGATAGAGGATAGGATAGGATACAGGATAGGATAGGATAGGAGAAGATTGAGGATAGGATAGGATAGTGGATAGGATATGATAGAACGGACGATAGACGATAGGATAGAGAATAGGATAGGTTAGATGATAGTATAGTATAGAGGATAGGAAAGTGGATACGATATTATAGAGGATAGGATAGGATAGAGGATAAGATAGGATAGAGAATAGTATAGGATAGATGATATTATAGGATAGAGGATAGGATTGTATAGAGGATAGGATCGGGTAGAGGATAGGATAGGTGATTGCATAGGATAGATGATAGGATAGGATTGAGGATAGGATAGGATAGTGGATAGGATAGGATAGAGCAGACGATAGAGGATAGGATAGAGTATAGGATAGATGATAGTATAGGATTGAGGATAGGATATGATGGAAGATAGGATCGGATAGAGGATAGGATAGGGGATTGGGCAGTATAGAGGATAGGATAGGATAAAGGATAGGATACGGTAGAGGATAGGATAGAGACTAGGATTGGGTTGAGGCTAGGATCGGATAGAGGATAGGATAGGGGATCGGATAGAATAGAGGATATTATAGGATAGAGGATAGGATAGGATGGAGGATGCGATATTATAGAGGATAGGACAGGATAGAGGATAGGATAGAGGATTGGATAGAATAGAGGATATTATAGGACAGAGGATAGGATAGGATGGAGGATGCGATATTATAGAGGATAGGATAGGATAGAGGATAGGATCGGACAGAGGATAGGATAGGGGATTGGATAGGATAGGGGATTGGATAGGATAGAGGATAGGATAGGATAGAGGATAGGATAGGATACAGGATAGGATCAGATAGAGGATAGGATACGATAGAGGATAGTATAGGATAGAGGATAGGATAGGATAGAGAATAGTATAGGATAGATGATATTATAGGATAGAGGATAGGATAGGATAGAGGATAGGATAGGATAGAGGATAGGATCGGGTAGAGGATAGGATAGGGGATTGGATAGTATAGAGGATAGGATAGGATAGAGGATCGGATAGGATAGAGGATAGGATAGGATAGAGGATAGGATAGGGTAGATGATAGGATAGGATAGAGGATCGGATAGGATAGAGGATAGGATAGGATAGAGGATAGGATAGGATAGAATAGAGGATAGGATAGGGTTGAGGATAGGATAGGATTGAGGATAGGATAGGATTGTGGATAGGATAGGGGATTGGATAGGATAGAGGATAGGATAGGAGAGGATAGATGATAGTATAGGATAAAGGATAGGATAGGATTGATGATAGGATAGGATAGAGGATAGGATAGGGTAGAGTATAGGATACAGAATAGGATAGGATAGAGGATAGGATAGGATAGAGGATAGGATCGGATAGAGGATAGGATACGATAGAGGATAGTATATGATAGGGGATAGGATAGGATAGAGAATAGTATTGGATAGATGATATTATAGGATAGAGGATAGGATCGGATAGAGGATAGGATAGGGTAGAGGATAGGATCGGATAGAGGATAGGATAGATGATATTATAGGATAGAGGATAGGATAGGGTAGAGGATAGGATAGGATAGAGGATAGGATAGGATAGAGGATAGGATAGAGAATAGGATAGGTTAGATGATAGTATAGTATAGAGGATACGAAAGTGGATACGATATTATAGAGGATAGGATAGGATAGAGGATAAGATAGGATAGAGAATAGTATAGGATAGATGATATTATAGGATAGAGGATTGGATAGGATAGAGGATATTACAGGATAGAGGATAGGATAGGGGATTGGATAGGATAGAGGATAGGATAGGATAGAGGATAGGATAGGGTAGATGATAGGATAGAGAATAGGATAGGATAGAGGATAGGATAGGATAGAGGATAGTATAGGATAGAGGATAGGATAGGATAGAGAATAGTATAGGATAGTTGATATTATAGGATAGAGGATAGGATAGGATATTGGATAGTATAGAGGATAGGATAGGATAGAGGATAGGACAGGATAGAGGATAGGATAGGATAGGATAGAGGATAGGATAGGATGGAGGATAGAATAGTATAGAGGATAGGATAGGGTAGCGGATAGGATAGGGGATTGGATAGGATAGAGGATAGGATAGGGTAGAGGATAGGATAGAGAATAGGATAGGATAGAGGATAGGATCGGATAGAGAATATTATAGGGTAGAGGATAGGATCGGATAGAGGATAGGATACGATAGAGGATAGGATAGAGGATTGGATAGGATAGAGGATAGGATAGGATAGAGGATAGGATAGGATAGAGGATAGGATCGTATAGAGGATAGGATAGGTGATTGGATAGGATAGAGGATAGGATAGGGTAGAGGATAGGATAGAGAATAGGATAGGATAGAGGATAGGATAGGATAGAGGATAGGATCGGATAGAGGATAGGATAGGGGATAGGATAGGATAGAGGATAGGATAGGACAGAGGATAGTATAGGATAGAGGATAGGATAGGATAGAGAATAGTATAGGATAGATCATATTATAGGATATAGGATAGGATAGGATAGAGGATAGGATCGGATAGAGGATAGGATAGGTGATTGGATGGGATAGAGGATAGGAGAAGATAGAGGATGGTATAGGATAGAGGATAACATAGGATAGAGAATAGTATAGGATAGATGATATTATAGGATAGAGGATAGGATAGGATAGAGGATAGGATAGGTAATTGGATAGGATAGAGGATAGGAGACGATATTGGATGGTATAGGATAGAGGATAAGATAGGATAGAAAATAGTATAGGATAGATGATATTATAGGATAGAGGATAGGATAGGATAGAGGATAGGAACGGATAGAGGATAGGATAGGGGATTGGATAGGATAGAGGATAGGATAGGATAGGGGATAGGATAGGGTAGAGGATAGTATAGAGAATAGTATAGGATAGTGGTTAGGATAGGATAGAGGATAGGATAGGGTAGAGGATAGGATAGAGAATAGGATAGGATAGAAGATAGGATACGATAGAGGATAGGATCGGATAGAGGATAAGATAGGAGATTGGATAGGATAGAGGATATGATAGGATAGAAGACAGGATAGGATAGAGGATAGGAGAGGATTGAGGATAGGATAGGATAGTGGATAGGATACGATAGAACAGACGATAGAGGATAGGATAGAGAATAGGATAGGTTAGATGATAATACAGGATAGAGGATAGGTTAGAGGATTCGATATTATAGAGGATAGGATAGGATAGAGGATTGGATAGGGGATTGGATAGGATAGACGATAGGATAGGGAAGAGGATAGGATAGAGAATAGTATAGGATAGATGATATTATAGGATAGAGGATAGGATAGGATAGAGGATAGGAACGGATAGAGGATAGGATAGGGGATTGGATAAGATAGAGGAGAGGATAGGATAGGGGATAGGATCGGATAGAGGATAGGATAGGGGATTGGATAGTATAGAGGATACGATAGGATAGAGGATAGGATAGGATAGAGGAGAGGATAAGTTAGAGGATAGGATAGGTTATTGGATAGTATAGAGGATAGGATAGGATATAGGATAGGATAGGATAAATGATCGGATAGGATAGAGGATAGGATCGGATAGAGGATAGGATAGGGGATTGGATGGGATAGAGGATAGGATAGGATAGAGGATAGGATAGGATAGAGGATAGGATAAAATAGAGGATAGGATACGATAGAGGTAGTATAGGTTAGAGGATAGGATAGGATAGAGAATAGTATAGGATAGATGATATTATAGGATAGAGGATAGGATAGGATAGAGGATAGGATCGGATAGAGGATAGGATACGATAGAGGATAGGATAGAGGATAGGATAGGATAGAGGACAGGATAGGGTAGAGTATAGGATACAGAATAGGATAGGATAGAGGATAGGATAGGATAGAGGATAGGATCGGATAGAGGATAGGATAGGATAGAGGATAGTATAGGATAGAGGATAGGATAGGATAGAGAATAGTATAGGATAGATGATATTATAGGATAGAGGATAGGATAGGATAGAGGATAGGATCGGATAGAGGATAGGGTAGGTGATTGGATAGGATAAAGGATAGGAGACGATAGAGGATGGTATAGGATAGAGGATAAGATAGGATAGAGGATAGTATATTATAGATGATATTATAGGATAGAGGTTAGGATAGGATAGAGGATAGGAACGGATAGAGGATAGGATAGGGGATTGGATAGGATAGAGGATAGGATAGGATAGGCGATAGGATAGGGTAGAGGATAGGATAGAGAATAGTATAGGATAGTGGATAGGATAGGATAGAGGATAGGATAGGGTAGAGAATAGGATAGGATAGAGGATAGGATAGGATAGAGGATAGGATAGAGAATAGGATAGGATAGAGGATAAGATACGATAGAGGATAGGATTGTATAGAGGATAGGATAGGATAGAGGATAGGATAGGATAGAGGATAGGATCGGATAGAGGATAGGATAGGGGATTGGATAAGATAGAGGATACGATAGGATAGAGGATAGGATAGGATAGAGGATAGGATAGAGAATAGGATAGGATAGAGGATAAGATACGATAGAGGATAGGATTGTATAGAGGATAGGATCGGGTAGAGGATAGGATAGGTGATTGCATAGGATAGATGATAGGATAGGATTGAGGATAGGATAGGATAGTGGATAGGATAGGATAGAGCAGACGATAGAGGATAGGATAGAGTATAGGATAGATGATAGTATAGGATTGAGGATAGGATATGATGGAAGATAGGATCGGATAGAGGATAGGATAGGGGATTGGGCAGTATAGAGGATAGGATAGGATAAAGGATAGGATACGGTAGAGGATAGGATAGAGACTAGGATTGGGTTGAGGCTAGGATCGGATAGAGGATAGGATAGGGGATCGGATAGAATAGAGGATATTATAGGACAGAGGATAGGATAGGATGGAGGATGCGATATTATAGAGGATAGGATAGGATAGAGGATAGGATCGGACAGAGGATAGGATAGGGGATTGGATAGGATAGGGGATTGGATAGGATAGAGGATAGGATAGGATAGAGGATAGGATAGGATACAGGATAGGATCAGATAGAGGATAGGATACGATAGAGGATAGTATAGGATAGAGGATAGGATAGGATAGAGAATAGTATAGGATAGATGATATTATAGGATAGAGGATAGGATAGGATAGAGGATAGGATAGGATAGAGGATAGGATCGGGTAGAGGATAGGATAGGGGATTGGATAGTATAGAGGATAGGATAGGATAGAGGATCGGATAGGATAGAGGATAGGATAGGATAGAGGATAGGATAGGGTAGATGATAGGATAGGATAGAGGATCGGATAGGATAGAGGATAGGATAGGATAGAGGATAGGATAGGATAGAATAGAGGATAGGATAGGGTTGAGGATAGGATAGGATTGAGGATAGGATAGGATTGTGGATAGGATAGGGGATTGGATAGGATAGAGGATAGGATAGGAGAGGATAGATGATAGTATAGGATAAAGGATAGGATAGGATTGATGATAGGATAGGATAGAGGATAGGATAGGGTAGAGTATAGGATACAGAATAGGATAGGATAGAGGATAGGATAGGATAGAGGATAGGATCGGATAGAGGATAGGATACGATAGAGGATAGTATATGATAGGGGATAGGATAGGATAGAGAATAGTATTGGATAGATGATATTATAGGATAGAGGATAGGATCGGATAGAGGATAGGATAGGGTAGAGGATAGGATCGGATAGAGGATAGGATAGGTGATTCGATAGGATAGAGGATAGGATAGGGAAGAGGATAGGATAGAGAATGGGATAGGATAGGATAGAGGATAGGATCGGATAGAGGATAGGGTAGAGGATAGGATAGAGGATTGGATAGAATAGAGGATATTATAGAATAGAGGATAGGATAGGATGGAGGATGCGATATTATAGAGGATAGGATATGATAGAGGAGAGGATCGGACAGAGGATAGGATAGGGGAGTGGATAGGATAGAGGATAGGATAGGATACAGGATAGGATAGGATAGCGGAGACGATAGAGGAAAGGACAGGATAGAGGATAGGATAGGGTAGAGGATAGGATAGAAAATAGGATAGGATAGAGGATAGGATAGGATAGAGGATAGGATCGGATAGAGGATAGGATAGGATGGAGGATAGAATAGGATAGAGGATAGGATAGGATAGAGGACAGGATAGGATAGGATAGAGGATAGGATAGGGTTGAGGATAGGATACGATTCAGGATAGGATAGGATAGTGGATAGGATAGGGGATTGGATAGGATAGAGGATAGGATAGGATAGGATAGGATAGGAGAGGATAGATGATAGTATAGGATAGAGGATAGGATAGGATTGAGGATAGGATAGGATAGTGGATAGGATAGGATACAGCAGACGATAGAGGATATGATAGAGAATAGGATACGATAGATGATAGTATAGGATAGAGGTTAGGATAGGATAGAGGATAGGAACGGATAGAGGATAGGATAGGGGATTGGATAGGATAGAGGATAGGATAGGATAGGCGATAGGATAGGGTAGAGGATAGGATAGAGAATAGTATAGGATAGTGGATAGGATAGGATAGAGGATAGGATAGGGTAGAGAATAGGATAGGATAGAGGATAGGATAGGATAGATGATATTATAGGATAGAGGATAGGATCGGATAGAGGATAGGATAGGGGATTGGATAAGATAGAGGATACGATAGGATAGAGGATAGGATAGGATAGAGGATAGGATAGAGAATAGGATAGGATAGAGGATAAGATACGATAGAGGATAGGATTGTATAGAGGATAGGATAGGATAGAGGATAGGATAGGATAGAGGATAGGATCGGATAGAGGATAGGATAGGGGATTGGATAAGATAGAGGATACGATAGGATAGAGGATAGGATAGGATAGAGGATAGGATAGAGAATAGGATAGGATAGAGGATAAGATACGATAGAGGATAGGATTGTATAGAGGATAGGATCGGGTAGAGGATAGGATAGGTGATTGCATAGGATAGATGATAGGATAGGATTGAGGATAGGATAGGATAGTGGATAGGATAGGATAGAGCAGACGATAGAGGATAGGATAGAGTATAGGATAGATGATAGTATAGGATTGAGGATAGGATATGATGGAAGATAGGATCGGATAGAGGATAGGATAGGGGATTGGGCAGTATAGAGGATAGGATAGGATAAAGGATAGGATACGGTAGAGGATAGGATAGAGACTAGGATTGGGTTGAGGCTAGGATCGGATAGAGGATAGGATAGGGGATCGGATAGAATAGAGGATATTATAGGATAGAGGATAGGATAGGATGGAGGATGCGATATTATAGAGGATAGGACAGGATAGAGGATAGGATAGAGGATTGGATAGAATAGAGGATATTATAGGACAGAGGATAGGATAGGATGGAGGATGCGATATTATAGAGGATAGGATAGGATAGAGGATAGGATCGGACAGAGGATAGGATAGGGGATTGGATAGGATAGGGGATTGGATAGGATAGAGGATAGGATAGGATAGAGGATAGGATAGGATACAGGATAGGATCAGATAGAGGATAGGATACGATAGAGGATAGTATAGGATAGAGGATAGGATAGGATAGAGAATAGTATAGGATAGATGATATTATAGGATAGAGGATAGGATAGGATAGAGGATAGGATAGGATAGAGGATAGGATCGGGTAGAGGATAGGATAGGGGATTGGATAGTATAGAGGATAGGATAGGATAGAGGATCGGATAGGATAGAGGATAGGATAGGATAGAGGATAGGATAGGGTAGATGATAGGATAGGATAGAGGATCGGATAGGATAGAGGATAGGATAGGATAGAGGATAGGATAGGATAGAATAGAGGATAGGATAGGGTTGAGGATAGGATAGGATTGAGGATAGGATAGGATTGTGGATAGGATAGGGGATTGGATAGGATAGAGGATAGGATAGGAGAGGATAGATGATAGTATAGGATAAAGGATAGGATAGGATTGATGATAGGATAGGATAGAGGATAGGATAGGGTAGAGTATAGGATACAGAATAGGATAGGATAGAGGATAGGATAGGATAGAGGATAGGATCGGATAGAGGATAGGATACGATAGAGGATAGTATATGATAGGGGATAGGATAGGATAGAGAATAGTATTGGATAGATGATATTATAGGATAGAGGATAGGATCGGATAGAGGATAGGATAGGGTAGAGGATAGGATCGGATAGAGGATAGGATAGGTGATTCGATAGGATAGAGGATAGGATAGGGAAGAGGATAGGATAGAGAATGGGATAGGATAGGATAGAGGATAGGATCGGATAGAGGATAGGGTAGAGGATAGGATAGAGGATTGGATAGAATAGAGGATATTATAGAATAGAGGATAGGATAGGATGGAGGATGCGATATTATAGAGGATAGGATATGATAGAGGAGAGGATCGGACAGAGGATAGGATAGGGGAGTGGATAGGATAGAGGATAGGATAGGATACAGGATAGGATAGGATAGCGGAGACGATAGAGGAAAGGACAGGATAGAGGATAGGATAGGGTAGAGGATAGGATAGAAAATAGGATAGGATAGAGGATAGGATAGGATAGAGGATAGGATCGGATAGAGGATAGGATAGGATGGAGGATAGAATAGGATAGATTATAGGATAGGATAGAGGACAGGATAGGATAGGATAGAGGATAGGATAGGGTTGAGGATAGGATACGATTCAGGATAGGATAGGATAGTGGATAGGATAGGGGATTGGATAGGATAGAGGATAGGATAGGATAGGATAGGATAGGAGAGGATAGATGATAGTATAGGATAGAGGATAGGATAGGATTGAGGATAGGATAGGATAGTGGATAGGATAGGATACAGCAGACGATAGAGGATATGATAGAGAATAGGATACGATAGATGATAGTATAGGATGGAGGATAGGATAGGGTAGAGGATAGGATAGAGCAGACGATAGAGGATAGGATAGAGAATAGGATAGGGTAGAGGATATGATAGAAAATAGGATAGGATAGAGGATAGGATAGGATAGAGGATAGGATCGGATAGAGGATAGGATAGGATAGAGGATAGGATAGGATAGAGGATAGGATAGGATAGAATAGAGGATAGGATAGGGTTGAGGATAGGATAGGATTGAGGATAGGATAGGATTGTGGATAGGATAGGGGATTGGATAGGATAGAGGATAGGATAGGAGAGGATAGATGATAGTATAGGATAAAGTATAGGATAGGATTGATGATAGGATAGGATAGAGGATAGGATAGGGTAGAGTATAGGATACAGAATAGGATAGGATAGAGGATAGGATAGGATAGAGGATAGGATCGGATAGAGGATAGGATACGATAGAGGATAGTATAGGATAGAGGATAGGATAGGATAGAGAATAGTATTGGATAGATGATATTATAGGATAGAGGATAGGATCGGATAGAGGATAGGATAGGGTAGAGGATAGGATCGGATAGAGGATAGGATAGGTGATTCGATAGGATAGAGGATAGGATAGGATAGAGGATAGGATAGGGAAGAGGATAGGAACGGATAGAGGATAGGATAGGGGATTGGATAGGATAGAGGATAGGATAGGATAGGGGATAAGATAGGGTAGAGGATAGTATAGAGAATAGTATAGGATAGTGGTTAGGATACGACAGAGGATAGGATCGGATAGAGGATAAGATAGGAGACTGGATAGGATAGAGGATATGATAGGATAGAAGACAGGATAGGATAGAGGATTGGATAGGGGATTGGATAGGATAGACGATAGGATAGGGAAGAGGATAGGATAGAGAATAGTATAGTATAGATGATATTATAGGATAGAGGATAGGATAGGATAGAGGATAGGAACGGATAGAGGATAGGATAGGGGATTGGATAAGATAGAGGAGAGGATAGGATAGGGGATAGGATAGGGTAGAGGATAGGATAGAGAATAGTATAGGATAGTGGATAGGATAGCATAGAGGATAGGATAGAGGATTGGATAGGATAGAGGATTGGATAGGATAGAGGATATTATAGGATAGAGGATAGGATAGGATACAGGATAGGATAGGATAGGAGAAGATTGAGGATAGGATAGGATAGTGGATAGGATATGATAGAACGGACGATAGACGATAGGATAGAGAATAGGATAGGTTAGATGATAGTATAGTATAGAGGATAGGAAAGTGGATACGATATTATAGAGGATAGGATAGGATAGAGGATAAGATAGGATAGAGAATAGTATAGGATAGATGATATTATAGGATAGAGGATTGGATAGGATAGAGGATATTACAGGATAGAGGATAGGATAGGGGATTGGATAGGATAGAGGATAGGATAGGATAGAGGATAGGATAGGGTAGATGATAGGATAGAGAATAGGATAGGATAGAGGATAGGATAAGATAGAGGATAGTATAGGATAGAGGATAGGATAGGATAGATGATCGGATGGGATAGAGGATAGGATAGAGGATATTATAGGATAGAGGATAGGATAGAGGATATTATAGGATAGAGGATAGGATAGGATAGGATAGAGGATAGGATAGGGTAGAAGATACAGGATAGGATAGGGTAGTTGATAAGATAGAGAATAGTATAGGATAGATGATATTATAGGATAGAGGATAGGATAGGATAGAGGATAGGATCGTATAGAGGATATGATAGGGGATTGGATAGTATAGAGGATACGATGGGATAGAGGATAGGATAGGATAGATGATCGGATAGGATAGAGGATAGGATAGAGGATTGGATAGGATAGAGGATATTATAGGATAGAGGATAGGATAGAGAATAGTATAGGATAGATGATATTATAGGATAGAGGATAGGATAGGGTAGAGGATAGGATAGGATAGAGGATAGGATAGGATAGAGGATAGGATAGAGAATAGGATAGGTTAGATGATAGTATAGTATAGAGGATACGAAAGTGGATACGATATTATAGAGGATAGGATAGGATAGAGGATAAGATAGGATAGAGAATAGTATAGGATAGATGATATTATAGGATAGAGGATTGGATAGGATAGAGGATATTACAGGATAGAGGATAGGATAGGGGATTGGATAGGATAGAGGATAGGATAGGATAGAGGATAGGATAGGGTAGATGATAGGATAGAGAATAGGATAGGATAGAGGATAGGATAGGATAGAGGATAGTATAGGATAGAGGATAGGATAGGATAGAGAATAGTATAGGATAGTTGATATTATAGGATAGAGGATAGGATAGGATATTGGATAGTATAGAGGATAGGATAGGATAGAGGATAGGACAGGATAGAGGATAGGATAGGATAGGATAGAGGATAGGATAGGATGGAGGATAGAATAGTATAGAGGATAGGATAGGGTAGCGGATAGGATAGGGGATTGGATAGGATAGAGGATAGGATAGGGTAGAGGATAGGATAGAGAATAGGATAGGATAGAGGATAGGATCGGATAGAGAATATTATAGGGTAGAGGATAGGATCGGATAGAGGATAGGATACGATAGAGGATAGGATAGAGGATTGGATAGGATAGAGGATAGGATAGGATAGAGGATAGGATAGGATAGAGGATAGGATCGTATAGAGGATAGGATAGGTGATTGGATAGGATAGAGGATAGGATAGGGTAGAGGATAGGATAGAGAATAGGATAGGATAGAGGATAGGATAGGATAGAGGATAGGATCGGATAGAGGATAGGATAGGGGATAGGATAGGATAGAGGATAGGATAGGACAGAGGATAGTATAGGATAGAGGATAGGATAGGATAGAGAATAGTATAGGATAGATCATATTATAGGATATAGGATAGGATAGGATAGAGGATAGGATCGGATAGAGGATAGGATAGGTGATTGGATGGGATAGAGGATAGGAGAAGATAGAGGATGGTATAGGATAGAGGATAACATAGGATAGAGAATAGTATAGGATAGATGATATTATAGGATAGAGGATAGGATAGGATAGAGGATAGGATAGGTAATTGGATAGGATAGAGGATAGGAGACGATATTGGATGGTATAGGATAGAGGATAAGATAGGATAGAAAATAGTATAGGATAGATGATATTATAGGATAGAGGATAGGATAGGATAGAGGATAGGAACGGATAGAGGATAGGATAGGGGATTGGATAGGATAGAGGATAGGATAGGATAGGGGATAGGATCGGATAGAGGATAGGATAGGGGATTGGATAGTATAGAGGATACGATAGGATAGAGGATAGGATAGGATAGAGGATAGGATAGGGGATTGGATAGTATAGAGGATACGATAGGATAGAGGATAGGATAGGATAGAGGAGAGGATAAGTTAGAGGATAGGATAGGTTATTGGATAGTATAGAGGATAGGATAGGATATAGGATAGGATAGGATAAATGATCGGATAGGATAGAGGATAGGATCGGATAGAGGATAGGATAGGGGATTGGATGGGATAGAGGATAGGATAGGATAGAGGATAGGATAGGATAGAGGATAGGATAAAATAGAGGATAGGATACGATAGAGGTAGTATAGGTTAGAGGATAGGATAGGATAGAGAATAGTATAGGATAGATGATATTATAGGATAGAGGATAGGATAGGATAGAGGATAGGATCGGATAGAGGATAGGATACGATAGAGGATAGGATAGAGGATAGGATAGGATAGAGGACAGGATAGGGTAGAGTATAGGATACAGAATAGGATAGGATAGAGGATAGGATAGGATAGAGGATAGGATAGGATAGAGGATAGGATCGGATAGAGGATAGGATAGGATAGAGGATAGTATAGGATAGAGGATAGGATAGGATAGAGAATAGTATAGGATAGATGATATTATAGGATAGAGGATAGGATAGGATAGAGGATAGGATCGGATAGAGGATAGGGTAGGTGATTGGATAGGATAAAGGATAGGAGACGATAGAGGATGGTATAGGATAGAGGATAAGATAGGATAGAGGATAGTATATTATAGATGATATTATAGGATAGAGGTTAGGATAGGATAGAGGATAGGAACGGATAGAGGATAGGATAGGGGATTGGATAGGATAGAGGATAGGATAGGATAGGCGATAGGATAGGGTAGAGGATAGGATAGAGAATAGTATAGGATAGTGGATAGGATAGGATAGAGGATAGGATAGGGTAGAGAATCGGATAGGATAGAGGATAGGATAGGATAGATGATATTATAGGATAGAGGATAGGATAGGATAGAGGATAGGATAGAGTAGAGTATAGGATACAGAATAGGATAGGATAGAGGATAGGATAGGATAGAGTATAGGATACAGAATAGAGGATAGGATACGATAGAGGATAGTATAGGATAGAGGATAAGATAGTATAGAGAAAAGTATAGGATATATGATATTATAGGATAGAGGATAGGATAGGATAGAGGATAGGATCATATAGAGGATAGGATAGGTGATTGGATAGGATAGAGGATAGGATAGGGTAGAGGATAGTATAGGATAGAGGATAAGATAGTATAGAGAAAAGTATAGGATGTATGATATTATAGGATAGAGGATAGGAGAGGATAAAGGATAGGATCGGATAGAGGATAGGATAGGGGATTGGATGGGATAGAGGATAGGATAGGATAGAGGATAGGATAGGATAGAGGATAGGATCGGATAGAGGATAGGATAGGGGATTGGATAGGATAGAGGATAGGATAGGGTAGAAGATAGAGGATAGGATACGATAGAGGATAGTATAGGATAGAGGATAGGATAGGATAGAGAATAGTATAGGATAGATGATATTATAGGATAGAGGATAGGATTCGATAGAGGATAGGATCGTATAGAGGATAGGGTAGGTGATTGGATAGGATAGAGGATAGGATAGGGTAGATGATAGGATAGAGAATAGGACATTTTAGAGGATAGGATAGGATAGAGGATAGGATCGGATAGAGTATAGGATAAGGCTTTGGATAGTATAGAGGATAGGATAGGATAGAGGATATTATAGGATAGAGGATTGGATAGGATAGAGGATACGATATTATAGAGGATAGGATAGGATAGAGGATAGGATCCGATAGAGGATAGGATAGGGGATTGGATAGGATAGAGGATAGGATGGTACACAGGATAGGATAGGATAGGATAGAGGATAGGATAGAGGATAGGATAGAGGATAGGATAGAGGATAGGATAGGATAGAGGATAGGATAGGATAGAGGATAGGATAGGATAGAGGATAGGATAGGATAGGATAGAGGATAGGATAGGGTAGATGATAAGATAGAGAATAGGACAGGATAGAGGATAGGATAGGATAGAGAATAGGATAGGATAGAGGATAGGATGGGATAGAGGATAGGATAAGTTAGAGGATAGGATAGGGGATTGGATATTATAGAGGATAGGATAGGATATAGGATAGGATAGGATAAATGATCGGATAGGATAGAGGATAGGATCGGATAGAGGATAGGATAGGATAAATGATCGGATAGGATAGAGGATAGGATCGGATAGAGGATAGGATATGGGATTGGATGGGATAGAGGATAGGATAGGATAGAGGATAGGATAGGATAGAGGATAGGATAAAATAGAGGATAGGATACGATAGAGGATAGTATAGGTTAGAGGATAGGATAGGATAGAGAATAGTATAGGATAGAGGATAGGATAGGATAGAGGATAGGATCGGATAGAGGATAGGATCGGATAGAGGATAGGATACGATAGAGGATACGATAGGATAGAGGACAGGATAGGGTAGAGTATAGGATACAGAATAGGATAGGATAGAGGATAGGATAGGATAGAGGATAGGATCGGATAGAGGATAGGATAGGATAGAGGATAGTATAGGATAGAGGATAGGATAGGATAGAGAATAGTATAGGATAGATGATATTATAGGATAGAGGATAGGATAGGATAGAGGATAGGATCGGATAGAGGATAGGGTAGGTGATTGGATAGGATAAAGGATAGGAGACGATAGAGGATGGTATAGGATAGAGGATAAGATAGGATAGAGGATAGTATATTATAGATGATATTATAGGATAGAGGTTAGGATAGGATAGAGGATAGGAACGGATAGAGGATGGGATAGGGGATTGGATAGGATAGAGGATAGGATAGGATAGGCGATAGGATAGGGTAGAGGATAGGATAGAGAATAGTATAGGATAGTGGATAGGATAGGATAGAGGATAGGATAGGGTAGAGAATAGGATAGGATAGAGGATAGGATAGGATAGATGATATTATAGGATAGAGGATAGGATAGGATAGAGGATAGGATAAGGTAGAGTATAGGATACAGAATAGGATAGGATAGAGGATAACATAGTATAGAGAAAAGTATAGGATAGATGATATTATAGGATAGAGGATAGGATAGGATAGAGGATAGGATCGGATAGAGGATAGGGTAGGTGATTGGATAGGATAAAGGATAGGAGACGATAGAGGATGGTATAGGATAGAGGATAAGATAGGATAGAGGATAGTATATTATAGATGATATTATAGGATAGAGGTTAGGATAGGATAGAGGATAGGAACGGATAGAGGATGGGATAGGGGATTGGATAGGATAGAGGATAGGATCGGATAGAGGATAGGATCGGATAGAGGATAGGATACGATAGAGGATACGATAGGATAGAGGACAGGATAGGGTAGAGTATAGGATACAGAATAGGATAGGATAGAGGATAGGATAGGATAGAGGATAGGATCGGATAGAGGATAGGATAGGATAGAGGATAGTATAGGATAGAGGATAGGATAGGATAGAGAATAGTATAGGATAGATGATATTATAGGATAGAGGATAGGATAGGATAGAGGATAGGATCGGATAGAGGATAGGGTAGGTGATTGGATAGGATAAAGGATAGGAGACGATAGAGGATGGTATAGGATAGAGGATAAGATAGGATAGAGGATAGTATATTATAGATGATATTATAGGATAGAGGTTAGGATAGGATAGAGGATAGGAACGGATAGAGGATGGGATAGGGGATTGGATAGGATAGAGGATAGGATAGGATAGGCGATAGGATAGGGTAGAGGATAGGATAGAGAATAGTATAGGATAGTGGATAGGATAGGATAGAGGATAGGATAGGGTAGAGAATAGGATAGGATAGAGGATAGGATAGGATAGATGATATTATAGGATAGAGGATAGGATAGGATAGAGGATAGGATAAGGTAGAGTATAGGATACAGAATAGGATAGGATAGAGGATAACATAGTATAGAGAAAAGTATAGGATATATGATATTATAGGATAGAGGATAGGAGAGGATAAAGGATAGGATCGGATAGAGGATAGGATAGGGGATTGGATGGGATAGAGGATAGGATAGGATAGAGGATAGGATAGGATAGAGGATAGGATCGGATAGAGGATAGGATACGATAGAGGATAGTATAGGTTAGAGGATAGGGTAGGATAGAGAATAGTATAGGATAGATGATATTATAGGATAGAGGATAGGATAGGGTAGTGGTTATGATAGCGAATAGGATAGGATAGAGGATAGGATAGGATAGAGGATAGGATCGGATAGAGGATAGGATACGATAGAGGATAGGATAGAGGATAGGATAGAGGATTGGATAGGATAGAGCATATTATAGGATAGAGGATAGGATAGGATAGAGGATAGGATCGCATAGGGGATAGGATAGGGGATTGGATAGTATAGAGGATACGATGGGATAGAGGATAGGATAGGATAGATGATCGGATAGGATGGAGGATAGGATAGGATAGAGGATAGGATAGAGGATTGGATAGGATAGAGGATATTATAGGATAGAGGATAGGTTAGGATAGAGAATAGTATAGGATAGATGATATTATAGGATAGAGGATAGGATAGGGTACAGGATAGGATAGAGAATGAGATAGGATAGAGGATTGGATAGGATAGAGGATATTATAGGATAGAGGATAGGATAGGATGGAGGATGCGATATTATAGAGGATAGGATAGGATAGAGGATAGGATCGGATAGAGGATAGGAAAGAGGATAGGATAGAGGATTGGATAGAATAGAGGATAGGATAGGATAGAGAATAGTATAGGATAGATGATATTATAGGATAGAGGATAGGATAGGATAGAGGATAGGATAGAGAATAAGATAGGATAGAGGATTGGATAGGATAGAGGATATTATAGGATAGAGGATAGGATAGGATAGAGAATAGTATAGGATAGATGATATTATAGGATAGAGGATAGGATAGGGTAGAGGATAGGATAGGATAGAGGATAGGATAGGATAGAGGATAGGATAGGATAGAGGATAGAATAGGATAGAGGATAGGATAGGGTAGAGGATAGGATAGGGGATTGGATACGATAGAGGATAGGATAGGGTAGAGGATAGGATAGGATAGAGGATAGGATCGGATAGAGGATAGGGTAGGTGATTGGATAGGATAAAGGATAGGAGACGATTGAGGATGGTATAGGATAGAGGATAAAATAGGATAGAGGATAGTATATTATAGATGATATTATAGGATAGAGGTTAGGATAGGATAGAGGATAGGAACGGATAGAGGATAGGATAGGGGATTGGATAGGATAGAGGATAGGATAGGATAGGCGATAGGATAGGGTAGAGGATAGGATAGAGAATAGTATAGGATAGTGGATAGGATAGGATAGAGGATAGGATAGGGTAGAGAATAGGATAGGATAGAGGATAGGATAGGATAGATGATATTATAGGATAGAGGATAGGATAGGATAGAGTATAGGATACAGAATAGAGGATAGGATACGATAGAGGATAGTATAGGATAGAGGATAAGATAGTATAGAGAAAAGTATAGGATATATGATATTATAGGATAGAGGATAGGATAGGATAGAGGATAGGATCATATAGAGGATAGGATAGGTGATTGGATAGGATAGAGGATAGGATAGGGTAGAGGATAGTATAGGATAGAGGATAAGATAGTATAGAGAAAAGTATAGGATATATGATATTATAGGATAGAGGATAGGAGAGGATAAAGGATAGGATCGGATAGAGGATAGGATAGGGGATTGGATGGGATAGAGGATAGGATAGGATAGAGGATAGGATAGGATAGAGGATAGGATCGGATAGAGGACAGGATACGATAGAGGATAGTATAGGTTAGAGGATAGGGTAGGATAGAGAATAGTATAGGATAGATGATATTATAGGATAGAGGATAGGATAGGATAAAGGATAGGATCGGATAGAGGATAGGATAGGGGATTGGATAGGATAGAGGATAGGATAGAGAATAGGATAGGATAGAGGATAGGATAGGATAGAGGATAGGATATGATAGAGGATAGGATCGGATAGAGGATAGGATACGATAGAGGATAGTATAGGTTAGAGGATAGGGTAGGATAGAGAATAGTATAGGATAGATGATATTATAGGATAGAGGATAGGATAGGGTAGTGGATAGGATAGAGAATAGGATAGGATAGAGGATAGGATAGGATAGAGGATAGGATCGGATAGGGGATAGGATAGGGGATTGGATAGTATAGAGGATACGATGGGATAGAGGATAGGATAGGATAGATGATCGGATAGGATGGAGGATAGGATAGGATAGAGGATAGGATAGAGGATTGGATAGGATAGAGGATATTATAGGATAGAGGATAGGATAGGATAGAGAATAGTATAGGATAGATGATATTATAGGATAGAGGATAGGATAGGGTACAGGATAGGATAGAGAATGAGATAGGATAGAGGATTGGATAGGATAGAGGATATTATAGGATAGAGGATAGGATAGGATGGAGGATGCGATATTATAGAGGATAGGATAGGATAGAGGATAGGATCGGATAGAGGATAGGAAAGAGGATAGGATAGAGGATTGGATAGAATAGAGGATAGGATAGGATAGAGAATAGTATAGGATAGATGATATTATAGGATAGAGGATAGGATAGGATAGAGGATAGGATCGGATAGAGGATAGGATAGGGGATTGGATAGGATAGAGGATAGGATAGGATAGAGGATAGGATAGGGTAGATGATAGGATAGGATAGAGGATAGGAGAGGATTAAGGATAGGATAGGATAGTGGATAGGATAGTGGATAGGATACGATAGAGGATAGTATAGGATAGAGGATAGGATAGGATAGAGAATAGTATAGGATAGATGATATTATAGGATAGAGGATAGGATAGGGTAGAGGATAGGATAGAGAATAAGATAGGATAGGATAGAGGATAGGAGAGGATTGAGGATAGCATAGGATAGTGGATAGGATAGGATAGAACAGACGATAGAGGATAGGATACAGAATAGGATAGGTTAGATGATAGTATAGGATAGAGGATAGGATAGAGGATACGATATTATAGAGGATAGGATAGCATAGAGGATAGGATAGGGTAGAGGATGGGATAGAGAATAGGATAGGATAGAGGATAGGATAGGATAGAGGATAGGATCGGATAGAGGATAGGATAGGGGATTGGATAGTATAGAGGATACGATGGGATAGAGGATAGGATAGGATAGATGATCGGATAGGATAGAGGATAGGATAGGATAGATGATATTATAGGATAGAGGATAGGATAGGGTACAGGATAGGATAGAGAATGAGATAGGATAGAGGACTGGATAGGATAGAGGATATGATAGGATAGAAGATAGGATAGGATAGAGGATAGGAGAGGATTGAGGATAGGATAGGATAGTGGATAGGATAGGATAGAACAGACGATAGAGGATAGGATAGAGAATAGGATAGGTTAGATGATAGTATAGGATAGAGGATAGGATAGAGGATACGATATTATAAGAGATAGGATAGCATAGAGGATTGGATAGGGGATTGGATAGGAGAGACGATAGGAGACGATAGAGGATAGTATTGGATAGAGGCTAGGATAGGATAGAGGATAGGATAGGATACAGGATAGGATCGGATAGAGGATAGGATACGATAGAGGATAGTATAGGATAGAGTGTAGGATAGGATAGAGAATAGTATAGGATAGATGATATTATAGGATAGAGGATAGGATAGGGTACAGGATAGGATAGAGAATGAGATAGGATAGAGGATTGGATAGGATAGAGGATATGATAGGATAGAAGATAGGATAGGATAGAGGATAGGAGAGGATTGAGGATAGGATAGGATAGTGGATAGGATAGGATGGAGGATGCGATATTATAGAGGATAGGATAGGATAGAGGATACGATCGGATAGAGGATAGGATAGAGGATAGGATGGAGGATTGGATAGAATAGAGGATAGTATAGGATAGATGATAGGATAGGATAGAGAATAGTATAGGATAGAGGATAGGATAGGATGGAGGATACGATATTATAGAGTATAGGATAGGATTGAGGATAGGATAGGATAGTGGATAGGATAGGATAGAACAGACGATAGAGAATAGGATAGGTTAGATGATAGTATAGGATAGAGGATAGGAAAGAGGATACGATATTATAGAGGATAGGTTAGGATACAGGATTGAATAGGGGATTGGATAGGATAGAAGATAGGAGACGATAGAGGATAGTATAGGATAGAGGATAAGATAGGATAGAGAATAGTATAGGATAGATGATATTATAGGATAGAGGATAGGATAGGATAGAGGATAGGATCGGATAGAGGATAGGATAGGGGATTGGATAGGATAGAGGATAGGATAGGATAGAGGATAGGATAGGGTAGTTGATAGGATAGGATAGGATAGAGGATAGGATAGGGTAGATAATAGGATACGATAGAGGATAGGAGAGGATTAAGGATAGGATAGGATAGTGGATAGGATAGGATAGAACAGACGATAGAGGATAGGATAGAGAATAGGATAGGTTAGATGATAGTATAGGATAGAGGATAGGATAGCGGATACGATATTATAGAGGATAGGATAGGATAGAGGATTGGATAGGGGATTGGATATGATAGAAGATAGGAGACGATAGAGGATAGTATAGGATAGAGAATAGTATAGGATAGATGATATTATAGGATAGAGGATAGGATAGGATAAAGGGTAGGATCGGATAGAGGATAGGATAGGGGATTGGATAGGATAGGGTAGATGATAGGATAGAGAATAGGATAGGATAGAGGATAGGATAGGATAGAGGATAGGATAGGGTAGAGGATAGGATAGGATAGGGTAGAGGATAGGATAGGATAGAGGATAGGATAGGGGATTGGATAGGATAGAGGATAGGGTAGGATAGAGAATAGGATAGGATAGAGGATAGGATAGGATAGAGGATAGGATAGGGTAGAGGATAGGATAGAGGATATTATAGGATAGAGGATAGGATTGGATACAGGATAGGATAGGATAGAGGATAGGAGAGGATTAAGGATAGGATAGGATAGTGGATAGGATTGGATAGAACAGACGATAGAGGATAGGATAGAGAATAGGATAGGTTAGATGATAGTATAGGATAGAGGATAGGATAGCGGATACGATATTATAGAGGAAAGGATAGGATAGAGGATTGGATAGGGGATTGGATATGATAGAAGATAGGAGACGATAGAGGATAGTATAGGATAGAGAATAGTATAGGATAGATGATATTATAGGATAGAGGGTAGGATAGGATAGGGAATAGTATAGGATAGATGATATTATAGGATAGAGGATAGGATAGGGTAGAGGATAGGATAGAGGATTGGATAGGATAGAGGATATGATAGGATAGAAGATAGGATAGGATAGAGGATTGGATAGAGGATTGGATAGAATAGAGGATATTATAGGATAGAGGATAGGATAGGATGGAGGATGCGATATTATAGAGGATAGGATAGGATAGAGGCTAGGGTAGAGGATTGGATACAATAGAGGATATTATAGGATAGAGGATAGGATAGGATGGAGGATGCAATATTATAAAGGATAGGATAGGATAGAGGATAGGATCGGACAGAGGGTTGGATAGGGGATTGGATAGGATACAGGATAGGATAGGATAGCGGAGACGATAGAGGAAAGGATAGGATAGAGGATATGATAGGATCTAAGATAGGATAGGATAGAGGATAGGAGAGGATTGAGGATAGGATAGGATAGTGGATAGGATAGGATAGAACAGACGATAGAGGATAGGATACACAATAGGATAGGTTAGATGATAGTATAGGATAAAGGATAGGATAGAGGATACGATATTATAGAGGATAGGATAGCATAGAGGATTGGATAGGTGATTGGATAGGAGAGACGATAGGAGACGATAGAGGATAGTATTGGATAGAGGATATGATAGGGTAGAGAATAGTATAGGATAGATGATATTATAGGATAGAGGATAGGATCGGATAGAGGATAGGATAGGGTAGAGGATAGGATCGGATAGAGGATAGGATAGGGGATTGGATAGGACAGAGGATGGGATAGGATAGAGAATAGGATAGGATAGAGGATAGGATAGGGTAGAGGATAGGATAGAGGATTGGATAGGATAGAGGATATGATAGGATAGAAGATAGGATAGGATAGAGGATAGGATAGAGGATTGGATAGAATAGAGGATATTATAGGATAGTGGATAGGATAGGATGGAGGATGCGATATTATAGAGGATAGGATAGGATAGAGGCTAGGGTAGAGAATTGGATACAATAGAGGATATTATAGGATAGAGGATAGGATAGGATGGAGGATGCGATATTATAGAGGATAGGATAGGATAGAGGATAGGATCGGACAGAGGGTTGGATAGGGGATTGGATAGGATACAGGATAGGATAGGATACAGGATAGGATAGGATAGCGGAGACGATAGAGGAAAGGATAGGATAGAGGATATGATAGGATCTAAGATAGGATAGGATAGAGGATAGGAGAGGATTGAGGATAGGATAGGATAGTGGATAGGATAGGATAGAACAGACGATAGAGGATAGGATACACAATAGGATAGGTTAGATGATAGTATAGGATAGAGGATAGGATAGAGGATACGATATTATAGAGGATAGGATAGCATAGAGGATTGGATAGGTGATTGGATAGGAGAGACGATAGGAGACGATAGAGGATAGTATTGGATAGAGGATATGATAGGGTAGAGAATAGTATAGGATAGATGATATTATAGGATAGAGGATAGGATCGGATAGAGGATAGGATAGGGTAGAGGATAGGATCGGATAGAGGATAGGATAGGGGATTAGATAGGATAGAGGATAGGGTAGGATAGAGAATTGGATAGGATAGAGGATAGGATAGGATAGAGGATAGGATAGGGTAGAGGATAGGATACTATAGGGTAGAGGATAGGATAGGATAGAGGATAGGATAGGATACAGGATAGGATCGGATAGAGGATAGGATACGATAGAGGATAGTATACGATAGAGGGTAGGATAGGATAGAGAATAGTATAGGATAGATGATATTATAGGATAGAGGATAGGATAGGGTACAGGATAGGATAGAGAATGAGATAGGAAAGAGGATTGGATAGGATAGAGGATATGATAGGATAGAAGATAGGATAGGATAGAGGATAGGAGAGGATTGAGGATAGGATAGGATAGTGGATAGGATACGATAGAACAGACGATAGAGGATAGGATAGAGAATAGGATAGGATAGATGATATTATAGGATAGAGGATAGGATTGGATAGAGGATAGGATAGGGTAGAGGATAGGATCGGATAGAGGATAGGATAGGGGATTAGATAGGATAGAGGATAGGGTAGGATAGAGAATAGGATAGGATAGAGGATAGGATAGGATAGAGGATAGGATAGGGTAGAGGATAGGATACTATAGGGTAGAGGATAGGATAGGATAGAGGATAGGATAGGATACAGGATAGGATCGGATAGAGGATAGGATACGATAGAGGATAGTATACGATAGAGGGTAGGATAGGATAGAGAATAGTATAGGATAGATGATATTATAGGATAGAGGATAGGATAGGGTAGAGGATAGGATAGAGAATAAGGTAGGATAGAGGATCGGATAGGATAGAGGATAGGATAGGATAGGGTAGAGGATAGGATAGGATACAGGATAGGATCGTATAGAGGATAGGATAGGTGATTGGATAGGATAGAGGATAGGATAGGGTAGATGATAGGATACAGAATAGGATAGGATAGAGTATAGGATAGGATAGAGGATAGGATCGGATAGAGGATAGGATAGGGGATTGGATAGTATAGAGGATAGGATTGGATAGAAGATAGGATAGGATAGAGGATCGGATAGGATAGAGGATAGGATAGGATAGAGGATAGGATAGGGTAGATGATAGGATAGGATAGAGGATCGGATAGGATAGAGAATACAATAGGATAGAGGATAGGATAGGATAGAGGATAGGATAGGATCGGATAGAGGATAGGATAGGGGATTGGATAGTATAGAGGATAGGATTGGATAGAAGATAGGATAGGATAGAGGATCGGATAGGATAGAGGATAGGATAGGGTAGATGATAGGATAGGATAGAGGATCGGATAGGATAGAGAATACAATAGGATAGAGGATAGGATAGGATAGAGGATAGGATAGGATAGGATAGGATAGAGGATAGGATAGGGTTGAGGATAGGATAGGATTGAGGATAGGATAGGATAGTGGATAGGATAGGGGATTGGATAGGATAGAGGATAGGATAGGATAGGATAGATGATAGTATAGGATAGAGGATAGGATAGGATTGAGGATAGGATAGGATGGTGGATAGGATAGGATCGAGGATAGGATAGGATAGGATAGAGGATAGGATAGGATAGAGGATAGGATAGGATAGAGAATAGTATAGGATAGATGATATTATAGGATACAGGATAGGATAGGATAGAGGATAGGATAGGGGATTGGATAGGATAGAGGATAGGATAGGATAGAGGACAGGATAGGATAGAGGATAGGATCGGATAGAGGATAGGATAGGGGATTGGATAGGATAGAGGATTGGATAGGATAGAGGACAGGATAGGGTAGAGGATAGGATAGAGAATAGGATAGGATAGAGGATAGGATAGGATAGAGGATAGGATCGGATAGAGGATCGGATAGGATAGAGGATAGGATAGGATAGAGGATAGGATAGGATAGAGGATAGGATCGGATAGAGGATAGGATAGGGGATTGGATAAGATAGAGGATACGGTAGGATAGAGGATAGGATAGGATAGAGGATAGGATAGAGAATAGGATAGGATAGAGGATAAGATACGATAGAGGATAGGATTGTATAGAGGATAGGATCGGGTAGAGGATAGGATAGGTGATTGCATAGGATAGATGATAGGATAGGATTGAGGATAGGATAGGATAGTGGATAGGATAGGATAGAGCAGACGATAGAGGATAGGATAGAGTATAGGATAGATGATAGTATAGGATTGAGGATAGGATATGATGGAAGATAGGATCGGATAGAGGATAGGATAGGGGATTGGGCAGTATAGAGGATAGGATAGGATAAAGGATAGGATACGGTAGAGGATAGGATAGAGACTAGGATTGGATTGAGGCTAGGATCGGATAGAGGATAGGATAGGGGATCGGATAGAATAGAGGATATTATAGGATAGAGGATAGGATAGGATGGAGGATGCGATATTATAGAGGATAGGACAGGATAGAGGATAGGATAGAGGATTGGATAGAATAGAGGATATTATAGGACAGAGGATAGGATAGGATGGAGGATGCGATATTATAGAGGATAGGATAGGATAGAGGATAGGATCGGACAGAGGATAGGATAGGGGATTGGATAGGATAGGGGATTGGATAGGATAGAGGATAGGATAGGATAGAGGATAGGATAGGATACAGGATAGGATCAGATAGAGGATAGGATACGATAGAGGATAGTATAGGATAGAGGATAGGATAGGATAGAGAATAGTATAGGATAGATGATATTATAGGATAGAGGATAGGATAGGATAGAGGATAGGATAGGATAGAGGATAGGATAGGATAGAGGATAGGATCGGGTAGAGGATAGGATAGGGGATTGGATAGTATAGAGGATAGGATAGGATAGAGGATCGGATAGGATAGAGGATAGGATAGGATAGAGGATAGGATAGGGTAGATGATAGGATAGGATAGAGGATCGGATAGGATAGAGGATAGGATAGGATAGAGGATAGGATAGGATAGAATAGAGGATAGGATAGGGTTGAGGATAGGATAGGATTGAGGATAGGATAGGATTGTGGATAGGATAGGGGATTGGATAGGATAGAGGATAGGATAGGAGAGGATAGATGATAGTATAGGATAAAGGATAAGATAGGATTGATGATATGATAGGATAGAGGATAGGATAGGGTAGAGTATAGGATACAGAATAGGATAGGATAGAGGATAGGATAGGATAGAGGATAGGATCGGATAGAGGATAGGATACGATAGAGGATAGTATAGGATAGAGGATAGGATAGGATAGAGAATAGTATTGGATAGATGATATTATAGGATAGAGGATAGGATCGGATAGAGGATAGGATAGGGTAGAGGATAGGATCGGATAGAGGATAGGATAGGTGATTCGATAGGATAGAGGATAGGATAGGATAGAGGATAGGATAGGGAAGAGGATAGGATAGAGAATGGGATAGGATAGGATAGAGGATAGGATCGGATAGAGGATAGGGTAGAGGATAGGATAGAGGATTGGATAGAATAGAGGATATTATAGAATAGAGGATAGGATAGGATGGAGGATGCGATATTATAGAGGATAGGATATGATAGAGGAGAGGATCGGACAGAGGATAGGATAGGGGAGTGGATAGGATAGAGGATAGGATAGGATACAGGATAGGATAGGATAGCGGAGACGATAGAGGAAAGGACAGGATAGAGGATAGGATAGAAAATAGGATAGGATAGAGGATAGGATAGGATAGAGGATAGGATCGGATAGAGGATAGGATAGGATAGAGGATAGAATAGGATAGAGGATAGGATAGGATAGAGGACAGGATAGGATTGAGGATAGGATAGGATAGTGGATAGGATAGGATACAGCAGACGATAGAGGATATGATAGAGAATAGGATACGATAGATGATAGTATAGGATGGAGGATAGGATAGGGTAGAGGATAGGATAGAGCAGACGATAGAGGATAGGATAGAGAATAGGATAGGGTAGAGGATATGATAGAAAATAGGATAGGATAGAGGATAGGATAGGATAGAGGATAGGATCGGATAGAGGATAGGATAGGATAGAGGATAGGATAGGGGATTGGATAGGATAGAGGATAGGATAAGATAGAGGATCGGATAGGATAGAGGATAGGATAGGATAGAGAATGGGATAGGATAGGATAGAGGATAGGATAGGATACAGGATAGGATCGGATAGAGGATAGGATACGATAGAGGATAGTATAGGATAGAGGATAGGATAGGATAGAGAATAGTATAGGATAGATGATATTATAGGATAGAGGATAGGATAGGATAGAGGATAGGATAGAATAGAGGATAGGATAGGATAGAGGATAGGATCGGGTAGAGGATAGGATAGGGGATTGGATAGTATAGAGGATAGGATAGGATAGAGGATCGGATAGGATAGAGGATAGGATAGGATAGAGGATAGGATAGGGTAGATGATAGGATAGGATAGAGGATCGGATAGGATAGAGGATAGGATAGGATAGAGGATATGATAGGATAGAATAGAGAATAGGATAGGGTTGAGGATAGGATAGGATTGAGGATAGGATAGGATACAGGATAGGATCGGATAGAGGATAGGATACGATAGAGGATAGGATCGGGTAGAGGATAGGATAGGGGATTGGATAGTATAGAGGATAGGATAGGATAGAGGATCGGATAGGATAGAGGATAGGATAGGATAGAGGATAGGATAGGGTAGATGATAGGATAGGATAGAGGATAGGATAGGATAGAGGATAGGATAGGATAGAATAGAGAATAGGATAGGGTTGAGGATAGGATAGGATAGAGGATAGGATAGGATAGAGGATAGGATCGGGTAGAGGATAGGATAGGATAGAATAGAGAATAGGATAGGGTTGAGGATAGGATAGGATTGAGGATAGGATAGGATAGAGGATAGGATAGGGTAGATGATAGGATAGGATAGAGGATCGGATAGGATAGAGGATAGGATAGGATAGAGGATAGGATAGGATAGAATAGAGGATAGGATAGGGTTGAGGATAGGATAGGATTGAGGATAGGATAGGATAGTGGATAGGATAGGGGATTGGATAGGATAGAGGATAGGATAGGAGAGGATAGATGATAGTATAGGATAAAGGATAGGATAGGATTGATGATAGGATAGGATAGAGGATAGGATAGGGTAGAGTATAGGATACAGAATAGGATAGGATAGAGGATAGGATAGGATAGAGGATAGGATCGGATAGAGGATAGGATACGATAGAGGATAGTATAGGATAGAGGATAGGATAGGATAGAGAATAGTATAGGATAGATGATATTATAGGATAGAGGATAGGATAGGGTAGAGGATAGGATCGGATATAGGATAGGGGATTCGATAGGATAGAGGATAGGATAGGATAGGGGATAGGATAGGATAGAGGATAGGATAGGATAGAGGATAGGATAGGATAGAGGATAGGATAGGATAGAGGATAGGATAGGATAGAGGATAGGATAGGATAGAGGATAGGATCGGGTAGAGGATAGGATAGGGGATTGGATAGTATAGAGGATAGGATAGGATAGAGGATCGGATAGGATAGAGGATAGGATAGGATAGAGGATAGGATAGGGTAGATGATAGGATAGGATAGAGGATCGGATAGGATAGAGGATAGGATAGGATAGAGGATAGGATAGGATAGAATAGAGGATAGGATAGGGTTGAGGATAGGATAGGATTGAGGATAGGATAGGATTGTGGATAGGATAGGGGATTGGATAGGATAGAGGATAGGATAGGAGAGGATAGATGATAGTATAGGATAAAGGATAGGATAGGATTGATGATAGGATAGGATAGAGGATAGGATAGGGTAGAGTATAGGATACAGAATAGGATAGGATAGAGGATAGGATAGGATAGAGGATAGGATCGGATAGAGGATAGGATACGATAGAGGATAGTATAGGATAGAGGATAGGATAGGATAGAGAATAGTATTGGATAGATGATATTATAGGATAGAGGATAGGATCGGATAGAGGATAGGATAGGGTAGAGGATAGGATCGGATAGAGGATAGGATAGGTGATTCGATAGGATAGAGGATAGGATAGGATAGAGGATAGGATAGGGAAGAGGATAGGATAGAGGATTGGATAGAATAGAGGATATTATAGAATAGAGGATAGGATAGGATGGAGGATGCGATATTATAGAGGATAGGATATGATAGAGGAGAGGATCGGACAGAGGATAGGATAGGGGAGTGGATAGGATAGAGGATAGGATAGGATACAGGATAGGATAGGATAGCGGAGACGATAGAGGAAAGGATAGGATAGAGGATAGGATAGGGTAGAGGATAGGATAGAAAATAGGATAGGATAGTGGATAGGATAGGATAGAGGATAGCATCGGATAGAGGATAGGATAGGATAGAGGATAGAATAGGATGGAGGATAGGATAGGATAGAGGACAGGATAGGATAGGATAGAGGATAGGATAGGGTTGAGGATAGGATACGATTCAGGATAGGATAGGATAGTGGATAGGATAGGGGATTGGATAGGATAGAGGATAGGATAGGATAGGATAGGATAGGATAGGATAGATGATAGTATAGGATAGAGGATAGGATAGGATTGAGGATAGGATAGGATAGTGGATAGGATAGGATACAGCAGACGATAGAGGATATGATAGAGAATAGGATACGATAGATGATAGTATAGGATGGAGGATAGGATAGGGTAGAGGATAGGATAGAGCAGACGATAGAGGATAGCATAGAGAATAGGATAGGGTAGAGGATATGATAGAAAATAGGATAGGATAGAGGATAGGATAGGATAGAGGATAGGATCGGATAGAGGATAGGATAGGATAGAGGATAGGATAGGGCATTGGATAGGATAGAGGATAGGATAAAATAGAGGATCGGATAGGATAGAGGATAGGATAGGATAGAGAATGGGATAGGATAGGATAGAGGATAGGATAGGATACAGGATAGGATCGGATAGAGGATAGGATACGATAGAGGATAGTATAGGATAGAGGATAGGATAGGATAGAGAATAGTATAGGATAGATGATATTATAGGATAGAGGATAGAATAGGATAGAGGATAGGATAGAATAGAGGATAGGATAGGATAGAGGATAGGATCGGGTAGAGGATAGGATAGGGGATTGGATAGTATAGAGGATAGGATAGGATAGAGGATCGGATAGGATAGAGGATAGGATAGGATAGAGGATAGGATAGGGTAGATGATAGGATAGGATAGAGGATCGGATAGGATAGAGGATAGGATAGGATAGAGGATAGGATAGGATAGAATAGAGAATAGGATAGGGTTGAGGATAGGATAGGATTGAGGATAGGATAGGATACAGGATAGGATCGGATAGAGGATAGGATACGATAGAGGATAGGATCGGGTAGAGGATAGGATAGGGGATTGGATAGTATAGAGGATAGGGTAGGATAGAGGATCGGATAGAATAGAGGATAGGATAGGATAGAGGATAGGATAGGGTAGATGATAGGATAGGATAGAGGATCGGATAGGATAGAGGATAGGATAGGATAGAGGATAGGATAGGATAGAATAGAGAATAGGATAGGGTTGAGGATAGGATAGGATATAGGATAGGATAGGATAGAGGATAGGATCGGGTAGAGGATAGGATAGGATACAGGATAGGATCGGATAGAGGATAGGATACGATAGAGGATAGTATAGGATAGAGGATAGGATAGGATAGAGAATAGTATAGGATAGATGATATTATAGGATAGAGGATAGAATAGGATAGAGGATAGGATAGAATAGAGGATAGGATAGGATAGAGGATAGGATCGGGTAGAGGATAGGATAGGGGATTGGATAGTATAGAGGATAGGATAGGATAGAGGATCGGATAGGATAGAGGATAGGATAGGATAGAGGATAGGATAGGGTAGATGATAGGATAGGATAGAGGATCGGATAGGATAGAGGATAGGATAGGATAGAGGATAGGATAGGATAGAATAGAGAATAGGATAGGGTTGAGGATAGGATCGGATAGAGGATAGGATAGGATAGAGGATAGGATCGGGTAGAGGATAGGATAGGATAGAATAGAGAATAGGATAGGGTTGAGGATAGGATAGGATTGAGGATAGGATAGGATAGAGGATAGGATAGGGTAGATGATAGGATAGGATAGAGGATCGGATAGGATAGAGGATAGGATAGGATAGAGGATAGGATCGGATAGAGGATAGGATACGATAGAGGATAGTATAGGATAGAGGATAGGATAGGATAGAGAATAGTATAGGATAGATGATATTATAGGATAGAGGATAGGATAGGGTAGAGGATAGGATCGGATATAGGATAGGGGATTCGATAGGATAGAGGATAGGATAGGATAGAGGATAGGATAGGATAGAGGATAGGATAGCATAGAGGATAGGATAGGATAGAGGATAGGATAGGATAGAGGATAGGATAGGATAGAGGATAGGATAGGATAGAGGATAGGATAGGATAGCGGAGACGATAGAGGAAAGGATAGGATAGAGGATAGGATCGGATAGAGGATAAGATAGGATAGAGGATAGGATAGTATAGAGGACAGTATAGGATAGGATAGAGGATAGGATAGGGTTGAGGATAGGATACGATTCAGGATAGGATAGGATAGTGGATAGGATAGGGGATTGGATAGGATAGAGGATAGGATAGGATAGGATAGGATAGGATAGGATAGGATAGAGGATAGGATAGGGTAGAAGATAGGATAGGATAGGATAGAGGATAGGATAGGGTAGAGGATAGGATCGGATAGAGGATAGGGTAGGATAGGATAGAGGATAGGATAGGGTTGAGGATAGGATAGGATTGAGGATAGGATAGGATAGTGGATAGGATAGGGGATTGGATAGGATAGAGGATAGGATAGGATAGGATAGAGAATAGTATACGATAGATGATATTATAGGATAGAGGATAGGATAGGATACAGGATAGGATAGGATAGAGGATAGGAGAGTATTAAGGATAGGATAGGATAGTGGATAGGATAGTGGATAGGATAGGATAGAACAGACGATAGAGAATAGGATAGAGAATAGGATAGGTTAGATGATAGTATAGGATAGAGGATAGGATAGAGCATACGATATTATAGAGGATAGGATAGGTGATTGGATAGGATAGAGGATAGGATAGGGTAGATGATAGGATAGGATAGAGGATCGGATGGGATAGAGGATAGGATAGGATAGAGGATAGGATAGGATGGGATAGAGGATAGGATAGGGTTGAGGATAGGATAGGATTGAGGATAGGATAGGATAGTGGATAGGATAGGGGATTGGATAGGATAGAGGATAGGATAGGATAGATGATAGTATAGGATAGAGTATAGGATAGGATTGAGGATAGGATAGGATAGTGGATAGGATAGGATAGAGCACACGATAGAGGATAGGATAGAGAATAGGATACGATAGATGATATTATAGGATGGAGGATAGGATAGGGTAGATGATAGGCTGGAGAATAGGATAGGATAGAGGATAGGATAGGATAGAGGATAGGATCGGATAGAGGATAGGATAGGGGATTGGATAGTATAGAGGATAGGATAGGATAGAGGATAGGATAGGATAGAGGATCGGATAGGATAGAGGATAGGATAGGATAGAGGATAGGATAGGGTAGAGGATCGGATAGGATAGAGGATAGGATACGATAGAGGATATGATAGGGTAGATGATAGGATAGGATAGAGGATCGGATAGGATAGAGGATAGGATAGGATAGAGGATAGGATAGGATAGAGGATAGGATAGGATAGAGGATAGGATAGGATAGGATAGAGGATAGGATAGGATAGGATAGAGGATAGGATAGGATAGGATAGAGGATAGGATAGGGCTGAGGATAGGATAGGATTGAGGATAGGATAGGATAGTGGATAGGATAGGGGATTGGATAGGATAGAGGATAGGATAGGATAGGATAGATGATAGTATAGGATAGAGGATAGGATAGGATTGAGGATAGGATAGGATAGTGGATAGGATAGGATAGAGCAGACGATAGAGGATAGGATAGAGAATAGGATACGATAGATGATATTATAGGATGGAGGATAGGATAGGGTAGAGGATAGGATAGAGAATAGGATAGGATAGAGGATAGGATAGGATAGAGGATAGGATCGGATAGAGGATAGGATAGGGGATTGGATAGGATAGAGGATACGATAGGATAGAGGATAGGATAGGGTAGGGTAGAGGATAGGATAGGATCGGAGGATAGGATAGGATACAGGATAGGATCGGATAGAGGATAGGATACGATAGAGGATAGTATAGGATAGAGGATAGTATAGGGTAGAGTATAGGATACAGAATAGGATAGGATAGACGATAGGATAGGATAGAGGATAGGATCGGATAGAGGATAGGATACGATAGAGGATAGTATAGGATAGAGGATAGGATAGGATAGAGGATAGGAAAGGATAGAGCATCGGATAGGATAGAGGATAGGATAGGATAGAGGATAGGATAGAGCACACGATAGGATAGGATAGAGGATCGGATAGGATAGAGGATAGGATAGGATAAAGGGTTGGATCGGATAGAAGATAGGATAGGGGATTGGATAGGATAGAGGATAGGATAGGGTAGATGATAGGATAGAGAATAGGATAGGATAGAGGATAGGATAGGATACAGGATAGGATCGGATAGAGGATAGGATACGATAGGGGATAGTATAGGATAGAGGAAGGGATAGGATAGAGAATAGTATAGGATAGATGATATTATAGGATAGAGGATAGGATAGGATAGAGGATAGGATCGTATAGAGGATAGGATAGGTGATTGGATAGGATAGAGGATAGGATAGGGTAGATGATAGGATAGAGAATAGGATAGGATAGAGGATAGGATAGGATAGAGGATAGGATCGGATAGAGGATAGGATAGGGGATTGGATAGTATAGAGGATAGGATAGGATAGAGGATAGGAAAGGATAGAGCATCGGATAGGATAGAGGATAGGATAGGATAGAGGATAGGATAGGGCACACGATAGGATAGGATAGAGGATCGGATAGGATAGAGGATAGGATAGGATAAAGGGTTGGATCGGATAGAAGATAGGATAGGGGATTGGATAGGATAGAGGATAGGATAGGGTAGATGATAGGATAGAGAATAGGATAGGATGGAGGATAGGATTGGATAGAGGTTAGGATAGGATAGAGGATAGGATCGGATAGAGGATAGGATAGGGTAGAGGATAGGATCGGATAGAGGATAGGATAGGGCATTCGATAGGATAGAGGATAGGATAGGATAGAGGATAGGATAGGATATAGGATTGGATAGGGGATTGGATATGATAGAAGATAGGAGACGATAGAGGATAGTATAGGATAGAGGATAAGATAGGATAGAGAATAGTATAGGATAGATGATATTATAGGATACAGGATAGGATAGGATATAGGGTAGGATCGGATAGAGGATAGGATAGGGGATTGAATAGGATAGAGGACAGGATAGGGTAGATGATAGGATAGAGAATAGGATAGGTTAGATGATAGTATTGGATAGTGGATAGGATAGGGCAGAGAATAGTATAGCATAGATGATATTATAGGATAGAGGATAGGATCGAAAAGAGGATAGGATAGGGTAGAGGATAGGATCGGATAGAGGATAGGATAGGGGATTGGATAGGATAGAGGATAGGATAGGGTAGATGATAGGATAGAGAATAGGATAGGATAGAGGATAGGATATGATGGAGGATAGGATAGGGTAGAGGATAGGATAGGATAGGGGAGAGGATAGGATAGGATAGAGGATTGGATAGGATAGAGCATATGATAGGATAGAAGATAGGATAGGATAGAGGATAGGAGAGGAGTGAGGATAGGATAGGTAAGAGGATAGGATAGAGAATAGGATAGGATAGAGGATAGGATAGGATAGAAGATAGGATCGGATAGAGGATAGGATAGAGGATAGGATAGAGGATTGGATAGAATAGAGGATATTATAGGATAGAGGATAGGATAGGATGGAGGATGCGATATTATAGAGGATAGGATAGGATACAGGATAGGATAGAGGATTGGATAGAATAGAGGATATTATAGGATAGAGGATAGGATAGGATGGAGGATGCGGTATTATAGAGGATATGATAGGATAGAGCATAGGATCGGACAGAGGATAGGATAGGGGATTGGATAGGATAGAGGATAGGATAGGATACAGGATAGGATAGGATAGCGGAGACGATAGAGGAAAGGATAGGATAGAGGATAGGATAGGATAGGATAGAGGATAGGATAGGGTTGAGGATAGGATAGGATTGAGGATAGGATAGGATAGTGGATAGGATAGGGGATTGGATGGGATAGAGGATAGGATAGGATAGGATAGATGATAGTATAGGATAGAGGATAGGATAGGATTGAGGATAGGATAGGATAGTGGATAGGATAGGATAGAGCAGACGATAGAGGATAGGATAGAGAATAGGATTCGATAGATGATATTATAGGATAGAGGATAGGAAAGAGGATACGATATTATAGAGGATAGGATAGGATACAGGATTGAATAGGGGATTGGTTAGGATAGAAGATAGGAGACGATAGAGGATAATATAGGATAGAGGATAAGATAGGATAGAGGATAGGATCGGATAGACGATAGGAAAGGGGATTGGATAGGATAGGATAGGATGGAGGTTAGGATAGGATAGAGGATAGGATAGGATAGAGGATAGGATCGGATAGACGATAGGAAAGGGGATTGGATAGGATAGGATAGGATGGAGGATAGGATCGGATAGCGGATAGGATAGGATAGAGGATGGGATAGGGTAGAGGATAGGATAGGATAGAGTATAAGATAGGGTAGATGATTGGATAGGATAGGGGATTGGATAGGATAGAGGACACGATAGGATAGAGGATAGGATAGGGTAGAAGATAGGATAGAGAATGGGATAGGATAGAGGATAAGATAGGATAGAGGATAGGATAGGATAGAGGATAGGATAGGGTAGAGTATAGGATACAGAATAGGATAGGATAGAGGATATTATAGGATAGAGGATAGGATCGGATAGAGGATAGGATACGATAGAGGATAGTATAGGATAGAGGATAGGATAGGTTAGAGAATAGTATAGGATCGAATTATATTATAGGATAGAGGACAGGATAGGGTAGAGGATATGATAGGATAGAAGATAGGATAGGATAGAGGATAGGAGAGGATTGAGGATAGGATAGGATAGAGGACAGGATAGGGTAGAGGATAGGATAGAGGATAGGAGTGGATTTAGGATAGGATAGGATAGTGGATAGGATCGGATAGTGGATAGGATAGGGGATTGGATAGGATAGAGGATAGGATAGGATAGGATAGATGATAGTATAGGATAGAGGATAGGATAGGATAGGATAGATGATAGTATAGGATAGAGGATAGGATAGGATTGAGGATAGGATAGGATAGTGGATAGGATAGGATCGAGGATAGGATAGGATAGGATAGACGATAGGATAGGATAGAGGATAGGATAGGATAGAGGATAGGATAGGATAGAGGATAGGATAGGATAGATGATAGGATAGGATAGAGGATAGGATAGGATAGGATAGGATAGGATAGGATAGAGGATTGGATAGGGTTGAGGATAGGATAGGATGGAGGATAGGATAGGGTAGAGTATAGGATAGAGGATAGGATAGGATAGACAATAGGATAGGATGGAGGATAGGATAGGATAGAGGATAGGATAGGATAGAGGATAGGATAGGGGATTGGATAGGATAGAGGACACGATAGGATAGAGGATAGGATAGGGTAGAGGATAGGATAGAGAATAGGATTGGATAGCGGATAGGACAGGATTGAGGATAGGATAGGATAGTGGATAGGATAGGATAGAACAGACGATAGAGGATAGGTTAGATGATAGTATAATATAGAGGATAGGAAAGAGGATACGATATTATAGTTGATAGGATAGGATACAGGATTGGATAGGGGATTGGATAGGATAGAAGATAGGAGACGATAGAGGATAGTATAGGATAGAGGATAAGATAGGATAGAGAATAGTATAGGATAGATGATATTATAGGATACTGGATAGGATAGGATAAAGGGTAGGATCGGATAGAGGATAGGATAGGGGATTGAATAGGATAGAGGACAGGATAGGGTAGATGATAGGATAGAGAATGGGATAGGATAGAGGATAAGATAGGATAGAGGATAGGATAGGATAGAGGATAGGATAGGCTAGAGTATAGGATACAGAATAGGATAGGATAGAGGATATTATAGGATGGAGGATAGGATCGGATAGAGGATAGGGTACGATAGAGGATAGTATAGGATAGAGGATAGGATAGGTTAGAGAATAGTATAGGATAGATTATATTATAGGATAGAGGATTGGATAGGATAGAGGATATGATAGGATAGAAGATAGGATAGGATAGAGGATAGGAGAGGATTGAGGATAGGATAGGATAGAGGACAGGATAGGGTAGAGGATAGGATAGAGGATAGGAGAGGATTTAGGATAGGATAGGATAGTGGATAGGATCGGATAGTGGATAGGATAGGGGATTGGATAGGATAGAGGATAGGATAGGATAGGATAGATGATAGTATAGGATAGAGGATAGGATAGGATAGGATAGATGATAGTATAGGATAGAGGATAGGATAGGATTGAGGATAGGATAGGATAGTGGATAGGATAGGATCGAGGATAGGATAGTATAGGATAGAGGATAGGATAGAGGATACGATATTATAGAGGATAGGATAGGATAGAGGATTGGATAGGGGATTGGATATGATAGAAGATAGGAGACGATAGAGGATACTATAGGATAGAGGATAAGATAGGTTAGAGAATAGTATAGGATAGATGATATTATAGGATACAGGATAGGATAGGATAAAGGGTAGGATCGGATAGAGGATAGGATAGGGGATTGAATAGGATAGAGGACAGGATAGGGTAGATGATAGGATAGAGAATAGGATAGGATAGAGGATAGGATAGGGTAGGGGATAGGATAGGATAGGGTAGAGGATAGGATGGGATACAGGATAGGATCGGATAGAGGATAGGATACGATAGAGGATAGTATAGGATAGAGGATAGGATAGGAGAGAGAATAGTATAGGATAGATGATATTATAGGATAGAGGATAGGATAGGAGAGAGAATAGTATAGGATAGATGATATTATAGGATAGAGGATAGGATAGGATAGAGGATAGGATCGTATAGAGGATAGGATAGGTGATTGGATCGGATAGAGGATAGGATAGGGTAGATGATAGGATAGAGAATAGGATAGGATAGAGGATAGGATAGGATAGAGGATAGGATCGGATAGAGGATAGGATAGGGGATTGGATAGTATAGAGGATAGGATAGGATAGAGGATAGAATAGGATAGAGGATCGGATAGGATAGAGGATAGGATAGGATAGAGGATAGGATAGGGTAGATGATAGGATAGGATAGAGGATCGGATAGGATAAAGGATAGGATAGGATAGAGGATAGGATAGGATAGAGGATCGGATAGGATAGAGGATAGGATAGGATAGAGGATACGATAGGGTAGATGATAGGATAGGATAGAGGATAGAATAGGTGATTGGATAGGATAGAGGATAGGATAGGGTAGATGATAGGATAGAGAATAGGATAGGATAGAGGATAGGATAGGATAGAGGATAGGATCGGATAGAGGATAGGATAGGGGATTGGATAGTATAGAGGATAGGATAGGATAGAGGATAGGAAAGGATAGAGGATCGGATAGGATAGGATAGAGGATAGGATAGGGTAGATGATAGGATAGGATAGAGGATCGGATAGGATAGAGGATAGGATAGGATAGAGGATAGGATTGGATAGAGGATAGGATAGGATAGGATAGAGGATAGGTTAGGGTTGAGGATATGATAGGATTGAGGATAGGATAGGATAGTGGATAGGATAGCGGATTGGATAGGATAGAGGATAGGATAGGATAGAGGATAGGATAGGGTTGAGGATAAGATAGGATTGAGGATAGGATAGGATAGTGGATAGGATAGGGAATTGTATACGATAGGCTAGGATAGATGATAGTATAGGATACAGGATAGGATAGGATTGAGGATAGGATAGGATAGTGGATAGGATAGGATAGAGCAGACGATAGAGGTTAGGATAGAGAATAGGATACGATAGATGATATTATAGGATGGAGGATAGGATAGGGTAGAAGTATAGGATAGGATAGAGGATAGGATAGGATAGAGGATAGGATCGGATAGAGGATAGGATAGGGGATTGGATAGGATAGGGTAGGATGGAGGATAGGATCGGATAGCGGATAGGATAGGATAGAGGATGGGATAGGGTAGAGGATAGGATAGGATAGAGTATAAGATAGGGTAGATGATTGGATAGTATAGGGGATTGGATAGGATAGAGGACACGATAGGATAGAGGATAGGATAGGGTAGAAGATAGGATAGAGAATGGGATAGGATAGAGGATAAGATAGGATAGAGGATACGATAGGATAGAGGATAGGATAGGGTAGAGTATAGGATACAGAATAGGATAGGATAGAGGATATTATAGGATAGAGGATAGGATCGGATAGAGGATAGGATACGATAGAGGATAGTATAGGATAGAGGATAGGATAGGTTAGAGAATAGTATAGGATCGAATTATATTATAGGATAGAGGACAGGATAGGGTAGAGGATAGGATAGAGAATAAGATAGGATAGAGGATTGGATAGGATAGAGGATATGATAGGATAGAAGGTAGGATAGGATAGAGGATAGGAGAGGATTGAGGATAGGATAGGATAGAGGACAGGATAGGGTAGAGGATAGGATAGTGGATAGGAGAGGATTTAGGATAGGATAGGATAGTGGATAGGATCGGATAGTGGATAGGATAGGGGATTGGATAGGATAGAGGATAGGATAGGATAGGATAGATGATAGTATAGGATAGAGGATAGGATAGGATAGGATAGATGATAGTATAGGATAGAGGATAGGATAGGATTGAGGATAGGATAGGATAGTGGATAGGATAGGATCGAGGATAGGATAGGATAAGATAGACGATTTGATAGGATAGAGGATAGGATAGGATAGAGGATAGGATGGGATAGAGGATAGGATAGGATAGATGATAGGATAGGATAGAGGATAGGATAGGATAGGATAGGATAGGATAGAGGATTGGATAGGGTTGAGGATAGGATAGGATGGAGGATAGGATAGGGTAGAGTATAGGATAGAGAATAGGATAGGATAGAGGATAGGATAGGATACAGGATAGGATCGGATAGAGGATAGGATAGGGGATTGGATAGGATAGAGGACACGATAGGATAGAGGATAGGATAGGGTAGAGGATAGGATAGAGAATAGGATTGGATAGCGGATAGGAGAGGATTGAGGATAGGATAGGGTAGAGTATAGGATACAGAATAGGATAGGATAGAGGATATTATAGGATGGAGGATAGGATCGGATAGAGGATAGGATACGATAGAGGATATTATAGGATAGAGGATAGGATAGGTTAGAGAATAGTATAGGATAGATTATATTATAGGATAGAGGATTGGATAGGGTAGAGGATAGGATAGAGAATAAGATAGGATAGAGGATTGGATAGGATAGAGGATATGATAGGATAGAAGATAGGATAGGATAGAGGATAGGATAGGATAGGATAGAGGATAGGATAGGGTTGAGGATAGGATAGGATGGAGGATAGGATAGGGTAGAGGATAGGATAGAGAATAGGATAGGATAGAGGATACGATATTATAGAGGATAGGATAGGATAGAGGATAGGATCGGATAGAGGATTGGATAGGATAGAGGATAGGATCGGATAGAGGATAGGATAGGGGATTGGGTAGTATAGAGGATAGGATAGGATAAAGGATAGGATAGGGTAGAGGATAGGATCGGATAGAGGATAGGATACGATAGAGGATAGTATAGGATAGAGGATAGGATAGGATAGAGAATAGTATAGGATAGAGGATAGGATAGGATAGAGGATACGATATTATAGAGGATAGGATAGGATAGAGGATAGGATCGGATAGTGGATTGGATAGGATAGATGATAGGATCGGATAGAGGATAGGATAGGGGATTGGGTAGTATAGAGGATAGGATAGGATAAAGGATAGGATAGGGTAGAGTATAGGATACTATAGAGGATAGGATAGGATAGAGGGTAGGAGAGGATTAAGGATAGGATAGGATAGTGGATAGGATAGGATAGAACAGACGATAGAGGATAGGATAGAGAATAGGATAGGTTAGATGATAGTATAGGATAGAGGATAGGAAAGAGGATACCATATTATAGTTGATAGGATAGGATACAGGATTGGATAGGGGATTGGATAGGATAGAAGATAGGAGACGATAGAGGATAGTATATAATAAAGGATAAGATAGGATAGAGAATAGTATAGAATAGATGATATTATAGGATAGAGGATAGGATAGGATAGAGGATAGGATCAGATAGAGGATAGGATAGGGGATTGGATAGGGTAGAGGATAGGATAGGATAGAGGATAGGATAGGGGATTGGATAGGGTAGAGGATAGGATAGGATAGAGGATAGGATAGGGTAGAGGATAGGATTGGATAGGATAGAGGATATGATAGGATAGAAGATAGGATAGGATAGAGGATAGGATAGGATAGAGGATAGGATCGGATAGAGGATAGGATACGATAGAGGATAGTATAGGATAGAGGATAGGATACGATAGAGGATAGTATAGGATAGGGGATAGGATAGGATAGAGAATAGTATAGGATAGAGGATAGGATAGGATAGAGGATACGATTTTATAGAGGATAGGATAGGATTGGGGATAGGATAGGATAGAGGATAGGATAGGATAGAGGATAGGATCGGGTAGACGATAGGAAAGGGGATTGGATCGGATAGAGGATAGGATAGGATAGAGGATAGGATAGGATAGGATAGATGATAGGATAGGATAGAGGATAGGATAGGATAGAGGATAGGATAGGATAGAGGATAGGATAGGATAGAGGATAGGATAGGATAGAGGATAGGATGGCGGATTGGATAGGATAGAGTATAGGATAGGATAGAGGATAGGATAGGACAGAGGATAGGATATGATAGAGGATAGGATAGAACCATACGGGTATTCGCGACGCGGTGTTCAGAGTAGTACGGTTAAAGTCTTTCCACCGATACCGGAACGCCTCCGAACCCACTGACTGGTGACGACGGAGGCGATCCTCAGGGTCGGCTGTCTGACCGACGCCTCGTACGTGTCGTCATTCGGGCACTTTTCCTGCGTGAGCAGCGAGTGCTCGTATGCTAAGACGACTCACGTTTGTTCGGGAAATTCGCGATACGGTAATCAGAGTCAGTACGGTTAACGTCTTTCCACCGACACCGGATAGTCTCCGAACCCACTGAATAGTGACGACGGGGGCGATCCTCATGGTCGGCTGTTTGACCGACACCTCGTACGTGTCGTCATTCGGGCACTTTTCCTGAGTAATCAGCTAGTGCTCGTATGCTACGACGACTCACGTTCGTTCGGGAGAATCACGACAAGAACGCGTAACCTCCGGGACAGCGTGACGTGAGTAACGTACGATGAAATTATAAGAAAGGGACCCAGACGTGGAGCCAGGACAGGGCTCGGGTAACTGCCTACGCGATGGCACGATTGTACGAAGTCGCGATAGATTAGGCGCGAATTGCGAACAGCATCGATCTAGCAACCCTCATATTGCGGTTATTGTACATAGAACGAACACCAGAATATATCTTATTTCTACCTCCAACTTCGTCTCCGAATGATTCAAAGTTGGTTTGAACCTCTCCGTCTTCCAGTGCCTGGAGGCACGAACCTTATCTTACTAGGGTCGTAACCGTCCCTATTTCTCTAGCGAGGCGCTCAGTTGCGCACAATACGATTGCGCACGTACACATTGCGCACATATCTTTTGGACACAGTATGATTGGACACAAGAAGAATCGGAAACGTTTCAATTGCGCACACGAAAAATCGGACACATCTCAATTGCGCACAAATAGAATTGGAAACATATTTATTGCGCACAGATAAAACTGGACGCAAGCGAATCGCGAACAAATAGAAATGCGCACACTAATATTAGACAGTGATGGAAATGCGGCCATGTCGTGATTAATTTCGGATTATGTGCGCTTGATGTAAAGTGTCAAATCCATGTTTAGGATTTCCTGTGATGAATCTGTAAAATTAACCGAAACTAATTAATATTTGAAGTGTTAAAATGAATGGTTTTTAGAGTCTGTAGTAAATGCAATTCGCTTGTGTCCAGTTTTATCTGTAGGCAATAAATATGTTTCCAATTCTATTTATGCGCAATTGAGATGTGTCCGATTCTTCGTGTGCGCAATTGAACCGTGACCAATTCTTCTTGTGTCCAATCGTACTGTGTCCAAAAGATATGTGCGCAATGTGTACGTGCGCAATCGTATTGTGCGCAACTGAAGGCCTCTCATTTCTCTATCGGAAACTCAACATCGAGACGTTTTTCTCTCACGCGCTTTCCTCGTGAGGAGGCGACAGCGTGCGCGTGGTCTGCATGCGTCCACGACCTCGCGTGGAGGTGCGGCCGGTCGGGGACGGGTTCCGTATTGCCTGGTTCATTCCACCAACACCGGAGTTTACCTGAACCCACTGAATAGTGACGACGGGGCAGTCCTCAGGGTTGGCCGGGTGAGCTAAGGTCTTGTACGAGTCGACATCCGTGCATACTCCCCGAAACCTCGGCTTGGTGTACGGGTGTTACGACGACCCCACTCGTCCGGCGGAGTCGCGACGACAAGGTTTGGATGCGGTCAAGGTCGCTCCTCCATCACCGGAGATCATTCTGACCCGCTGCAAAGTGATCGCCAATGATCTTCTCAGGGTTGGCTGAGCGATCGTAGCCTCGCACGAGTCGGCATTCGTGTGCGCCTCCCGAGAGATCGGCAGCGTGTACGGGTGTTGCGACGGACCTCGATACAGCGGGCGAGATCGCTCGGACGCGTCGGGACGACCGCGTATAAAGACACGGCAGTAAAACAAAGAAGAAGAACAAAACGGTTACAGGATACGATAGAGGATAGGATAGGATAGAGGATAGGATAGGATAGAGGATAGGATAGGATAGAGGATCGGATAGGATAGAGGATAGGATAGGATAGAGGATAGGATACGATAGAGGATAGGATAGGATAGGATAGAGGATTGGATCGGATAGAGGATTGTATAGGATAGAGGATATTATAGGATAGAGGATAGGATATGATAGAGGATAGGATAGGATGGAGTATAGGATATGATTGAGGATAGGATAGGGTTGAGCATAACATAGGATAGAGGACAGGATAGGATTGAGGATAGGATAGGACAGAGGATAGGATAGTATAGAGAATAGGATAGGATAGGACTGAGAATAGGGTAGGGGATTGGATAGGATAGAGGATAGGAGGCGATAGAGGATAGGATAGGTGATTGGATAGGATAGAGGACTGGAGACGATAGAGGATAGGATAGGATAGAGGATAGGATAGGTCAGAGGATAGGATAGTATAGAGGATAGGATAGGATAGAGGATAGGTTAGGATAGAGGATAGGATGGGATAGAGGATAGGATAGAGGATAGAGGATAGGATAGAGGATAGGATAGAGGATAGGATAGAGGATAGGATAGAGGATAGGATAGAGGATTGGATAGGATAGCGGATAGGATAGGATATAGGATTGGATAGCATAGAGGATAGGATAGAGGATAGGATAGAGGATTGGATCGGATAGAGGATTGTATAGGATAGAGGATATTATAGGATAGAGGATAGGATAGGATAGAGGATAGGATGGGATAGAGGATAGGATAGAGGATAGAGGATAGGATTGAGGATAGGATAGAGGATTGGATAGGATAGGGGGTATTAGAGGATAGAGGGTAGGATAGTATAGCGGATAGGATAGGATATAGGATTGGATAGGATAGCGGAGACGATAGAGGAAAGGATAGGATAGAGGATAGGATAGGATAGGATAGAGGATAGGATAGGGTTGAGGATAGGATAGGATTGAGGATAGGATAGGATAGTGGATAGGATAGGGGATTGGATGGGATAGAGGATAGGATAGGATAGGATAGATGATAGTATAGGATAGAGGATAGGATAGGATTGAGGATAGGATAGGATAGTGGATAGGATAGGATAGAGCAGACGATAGAGGATAGGATAGAGAATAGGATTCGATAGATGATATTATAGGATAGAGGATAGGAAAGAGGATACGATATTATAGAGGATAGGATAGGATACAGGATTGAATAGGGGATTGGTTAGGATAGAAGATAGGAGACGATAGAGGATAGTATAGGATAGAGGATAAGATAGGATAGAGGATAGGATCGGATAGACGATAGGAAAGGGGATTGGATAGGATAGGATAGGATGGAGGTTAGGATAGGATAGAGGATAGGATAGGATAGAGGATAGGATCGGATAGACGATAGGAAAGGGGATTGGATAGGATAGGATAGGATGGAGGATAGGATCGGATAGCGGATAGGATAGGATAGAGGATGGGATAGGGTAGAGGATAGGATAGGATAGAGTATAAGATAGGGTAGATGATTGGATAGGATAGGGGATTGGATAGGATAGAGGACACGATAGGATAGAGGATAGGATAGGGTAGAAGATAGGATAGAGAATGGGATAGGATAGAGGATAAGATAGGATAGAGGATAGGATAGGATAGAGGATAGGATAGGGTAGAGTATAGGATACAGAATAGGATAGGATAGAGGATATTATAGGATAGAGGATAGGATCGGATAGAGGATAGGATACGATAGAGGATAGTATAGGATAGAGGATAGGATAGGTTAGAGAATAGTATAGGATCGAATTATATTATAGGATAGAGGACAGGATAGGGTAGAGGATAGGATAGAGGATTCGATAGGATAGAGGATATGATAGGATAGAAGATAGGATAGGATAGAGGATAGGAGAGGATTGAGGATAGGATAGGATAGAGGACAGGATAGGGTAGAGGATAGGATAGAGGATAGGAGTGGATTTAGGATAGGATAGGATAGTGGATAGGATCGGATAGTGGATAGGATAGGGGATTGGATAGGATAGAGGATAGGATAGGATAGGATAGATGATAGTATAGGATAGAGGATAGGATAGGATAGGATAGATGATAGTATAGGATAGAGGATAGGATAGGATTGAGGATAGGATAGGATAGTGGATAGGATAGGATCGAGGATAGGATAGGATAGGATAGACGATAGGATAGGATAGAGGATAGGATAGGATAGAGGATAGGATAGGATAGAGGATAGGATAGGATAGATGATAGGATAGGATAGAGGATAGGATAGGATAGGATAGGATAGGATAGGATAGAGGATTGGATAGGGTTGAGGATAGGATAGGATGGAGGATAGGATAGGGTAGAGTATAGGATAGAGGATAGGATAGGATAGACAATAGGATAGGATGGAGGATAGGATAGGATAGAGGATAGGATAGGATAGAGGATAGGATAGGGGATTGGATAGGATAGAGGACACGATAGGATAGAGGATAGGATAGGGTAGAGGATAGGATAGAGAATAGGATTGGATAGCGGATAGGACAGGATTGAGGATAGGATAGGATAGTGGATAGGATAGGATAGAACAGACGATAGAGGATAGGTTAGATGATAGTATAATATAGAGGATAGGAAAGAGGATACGATATTATAGTTGATAGGATAGGATACAGGATTGGATAGGGGATTGGATAGGATAGAAGATAGGAGACGATAGAGGATAGTATAGGATAGAGGATAAGATAGGATAGAGGATAGGATAGGGTAGAAGATAGGATAGAGAATGGGATAGGATAGAGGATAAGATAGGATAGAGGATAGGATAGGATAGAGGATAGGATAGGGTAGAGTATAGGATACAGAATAGGATAGGATAGAGGATATTATAGGATAGAGGATAGGATCGGATAGAGGATAGGATACGATAGAGGATAGTATAGGATAGAGGATAGGATAGGTTAGAGAATAGTATAGGATCGAATTATATTATAGGATAGAGGACAGGATAGGGTAGAGGATAGGATAGAGGATTCGATAGGATAGAGGATATGATAGGATAGAAGATAGGATAGGATAGAGGATAGGAGAGGATTGAGGATAGGATAGGATAGAGGACAGGATAGGGTAGAGGATAGGATAGAGGATAGGAGTGGATTTAGGATAGGATAGGATAGTGGATAGGATCGGATAGTGGATAGGATAGGGGATTGGATAGGATAGAGGATAGGATAGGATAGGATAGATGATAGTATAGGATAGAGGATAGGATAGGATAGGATAGATGATAGTATAGGATAGAGGATAGGATAGGATTGAGGATAGGATAGGATAGTGGATAGGATAGGATCGAGGATAGGATAGGATAGGATAGACGATAGGATAGGATAGAGGATAGGATAGGATAGAGGATAGGATAGGATAGAGGATAGGATAGGATAGATGATAGGATAGGATAGAGGATAGGATAGGATAGGATAGGATAGGATAGGATAGAGGATTGGATAGGGTTGAGGATAGGATAGGATGGAGGATAGGATAGGGTAGAGTATAGGATAGAGGATAGGATAGGATAGACAATAGGATAGGATGGAGGATAGGATAGGATAGAGGATAGGATAGGATAGAGGATAGGATAGGGGATTGGATAGGATAGAGGACACGATAGGATAGAGGATAGGATAGGGTAGAGGATAGGATAGAGAATAGGATTGGATAGCGGATAGGACAGGATTGAGGATAGGATAGGATAGTGGATAGGATAGGATAGAACAGACGATAGAGGATAGGTTAGATGATAGTATAATATAGAGGATAGGAAAGAGGATACGATATTATAGTTGATAGGATAGGATACAGGATTGGATAGGGGATTGGATAGGATAGAAGATAGGAGACGATAGAGGATAGTATAGGATAGAGGATAAGATAGGATAGAGAATAGTATAGGATAGATGATATTATAGGATACAGGATAGGATAGGATAAAGGGTAGGATCGGATAGAGGATAGGATAGGGGATTGAATAGGATAGAGGACAGGATAGGGTAGATGATAGGATAGAGAATGGGATAGGATAGAGGATAAGATAGGATAGAGGATAGGATAGGATAGAGGATAGGATAGGCTAGAGGATAGTATAGGATAGAGGATAGGATAGGTTAGAGAATAGTATAGGATAGATTATATTATAGGATAGAGGATTGGATAGGATAGAGGATATGATAGGATAGAAGATAGGATAGGATAGAGGATAGGAGAGGATTGAGGATAGGATAGGATAGAGGACAGGATAGGGTAGAGGATAGGATAGAGGATAGGAGAGGATTTAGGATAGGATAGGATAGTGGATAGGATCGGATAGTGGATAGGATAGGGGATTGGATAGGATAGAGGATAGGATAGGATAGGATAGATGATAGTATAGGATAGAGGATAGGATAGGATAGGATAGATGATAGTATAGGATAGAGGATAGGATAGGATTGAGGATAGGATAGGATAGTGGATAGGATAGGATCGAGGATAGGATAGGATAGGATAGAGGATAGGATAGGATAGAGGATAGGATAGGGGATTGGATAGGATAGAGGATAAGATAGGATAGAGGATAGGATAGGATAGAGGATAGGATAGGATACAGGATAGGATCGGATAGAGGATAGGATACGATAGAGGATAGTATAGGATAGAGGATAGGATAGGATAGAGAATAGTATAGGATAGATGATATTATAGGATAGAGAATAGGATAGGTTAGATGATAGTATAGGATAGAGGATAGGATAGAGGATACGATATTATAGAGGATAGGATAGGATAGAGGATTGGATAGGGGATTGGATATGATAGAAGATAGGAGACGATAGAGGATACTATAGGATAGAGGATAAGATAGGTTAGAGAATAGTATAGGATAGATGATATTATAGGATACAGGATAGGATAGGATAAAGGGTAGGATCGGATAGAGGATAGGATAGGGGATTGAATAGGATAGAGGACAGGATAGGGTAGATGATAGGATAGAGAATAGGATAGGATAGAGGATAGGATAGGGTAGGGGATAGGATAGGATAGGGTAGAGGATAGGATGGGATACAGGATAGGATCGGATAGAGGATAGGATACGATAGAGGATAGTATAGGATAGAGGATAGGATAGGAGAGAGAATAGTATAGGATAGATGATATTATAGGATAGAGGATAGGATAGGAGAGAGAATAGTATAGGATAGATGATATTATAGGATAGAGGATAGGATAGGATAGAGGATAGGATCGTATAGAGGATAGGATAGGTGATTGGATCGGATAGAGGATAGGATAGGGTAGATGATAGGATAGAGAATAGGATAGGATAGAGGATAGGATAGGATAGAGGATAGGATCGGATAGAGGATAGGATAGGGGATTGGATAGTATAGAGGATAGGATAGGATAGAGGATAGAATAGGATAGAGGATCGGATAGGATAGAGGATAGGATAGGATAGAGGATAGGATAGGGTAGATGATAGGATAGGATAGAGGATCGGATAGGATAAAGGATAGGATAGGATAGAGGATAGGATAGGATAGAGGATCGGATAGGATAGAGGATAGGATAGGATAGAGGATAGGATAGGGTAGATGATAGGATAGGATAGAGGATAGAATAGGTGATTGGATAGGATAGAGGATAGGATAGGGTAGATGATAGGATAGAGAATAGGATAGGATAGAGGATAGGATAGGATAGAGGATAGGATCGGATAGAGGATAGGATAGGGGATTGGATAGTATAGAGGATAGGATAGGATAGAGGATAGGAAAGGATAGAGGATCGGATAGGATAGGATAGAGGATAGGATAGGGTAGATGATAGGATAGGATAGAGGATCGGATAGGATAGAGGATAGGATAGGATAGAGGATAGGATTGGATAGAGGATAGGATAGGATAGGATAGAGGATAGGTTAGGGTTGAGGATATGATAGGATTGAGGATAGGATAGGATAGTGGATAGGATAGCGGATTGGATAGGATAGAGGATAGGATAGGATAGAGGATAGGATAGGGTTGAGGATAAGATAGGATTGAGGATAGGATAGGATAGTGGATAGGATAGGGAATTGTATACGATAGGATAGGATAGATGATAGTATAGGATACAGGATAGGATAGGATTGAGGATAGGATAGGATAGTGGATAGGATAGGATAGAGCAGACGATAGAGGTTAGGATAGAGAATAGGATACGATAGATGATATTATAGGATGGAGGATAGGATAGGGTAGAAGTATAGGATAGGATAGAGGATAGGATAGGATAGAGGATAGGATCGGATAGAGGATAGGATAGGGGATTGGATAGGATAGGGTAGGATGGAGGATAGGATCGGATAGCGGATAGGATAGGATAGAGGATGGGATAGGGTAGAGGATAGGATAGGATAGAGTATAAGATAGGGTAGATGATTGGATAGTATAGGGGATTGGATAGGATAGAGGACACGATAGGATAGAGGATAGGATAGGGTAGAAGATAGGATAGAGAATGGGATAGGATAGAGGATAAGATAGGATAGAGGATACGATAGGATAGAGGATAGGATAGGGTAGAGTATAGGATACAGAATAGGATAGGATAGAGGATATTATAGGATAGAGGATAGGATCGGATAGAGGATAGGATACGATAGAGGATAGTATAGGATAGAGGATAGGATAGGTTAGAGAATAGTATAGGATCGAATTATATTATAGGATAGAGGACAGGATAGGGTAGAGGATAGGATAGAGAATAAGATAGGATAGAGGATTGGATAGGATAGAGGATATGATAGGATAGAAGGTAGGATAGGATAGAGGATAGGAGAGGATTGAGGATAGGATAGGATAGAGGACAGGATAGGGTAGAGGATAGGATAGTGGATAGGAGAGGATTTAGGATAGGATAGGATAGTGGATAGGATCGGATAGTGGATAGGATAGGGGATTGGATAGGATAGAGGATAGGATAGGATAGGATAGATGATAGTATAGGATAGAGGATAGGATAGGATAGGATAGATGATAGTATAGGATAGAGGATAGGATAGGATTGAGGATAGGATAGGATAGTGGATAGGATAGGATCGAGGATAGGATAGGATAAGATAGACGATTTGATAGGATAGAGGATAGGATAGGATAGAGGATAGGATGGGATAGAGGATAGGATAGGATAGATGATAGGATAGGATAGAGGATAGGATAGGATAGGATAGGATAGGATAGAGGATTGGATAGGGTTGAGGATAGGATAGGATGGAGGATAGGATAGGGTAGAGTATAGGATAGAGAATAGGATAGGATAGAGGATAGGATAGGATACAGGATAGGATCGGATAGAGGATAGGATAGGGGATTGGATAGGATAGAGGACACGATAGGATAGAGGATAGGATAGGGTAGAGGATAGGATAGAGAATAGGATTGGATAGCGGATAGGAGAGGATTGAGGATAGGATAGGGTAGAGTATAGGATACAGAATAGGATAGGATAGAGGATATTATAGGATGGAGGATAGGATCGGATAGAGGATAGGATACGATAGAGGATATTATAGGATAGAGGATAGGATAGGTTAGAGAATAGTATAGGATAGATTATATTATAGGATAGAGGATTGGATAGGGTAGAGGATAGGATAGAGAATAAGATAGGATAGAGGATTGGATAGGATAGAGGATATGATAGGATAGAAGATAGGATAGGATAGAGGATAGGATAGGATAGGATAGAGGATAGGATAGGGTTGAGGATAGGATAGGATGGAGGATAGGATAGGGTAGAGGATAGGATAGAGAATAGGATAGGATAGAGGATACGATATTATAGAGGATAGGATAGGATAGAGGATAGGATCGGATAGAGGATTGGATAGGATAGAGGATAGGATCGGATAGAGGATAGGATAGGGGATTGGGTAGTATAGAGGATAGGATAGGATAAAGGATAGGATAGGGTAGAGGATAGGATCGGATAGAGGATAGGATACGATAGAGGATAGTATAGGATAGAGGATAGGATAGGATAGAGAATAGTATAGGATAGAGGATAGGATAGGATAGAGGATACGATATTATAGAGGATAGGATAGGATAGAGGATAGGATCGGATAGTGGATTGGATAGGATAGATGATAGGATCGGATAGAGGATAGGATAGGGGATTGGGTAGTATAGAGGATAGGATAGGATAAAGGATAGGATAGGGTAGAGTATAGGATACTATAGAGGATAGGATAGGATAGAGGGTAGGAGAGGATTAAGGATAGGATAGGATAGTGGATAGGATAGGATAGAACAGACGATAGAGGATAGGATAGAGAATAGGATAGGTTAGATGATAGTATAGGATAGAGGATAGGAAAGAGGATACCATATTATAGTTGATAGGATAGGATACAGGATTGGATAGGGGATTGGATAGGATAGAAGATAGGAGACGATAGAGGATAGTATATAATAAAGGATAAGATAGGATAGAGAATAGTATAGAATAGATGATATTATAGGATAGAGGATAGGATAGGATAGAGGATAGGATCAGATAGAGGATAGGATAGGGGATTGGATAGGGTAGAGGATAGGATAGGATAGAGGATAGGATAGGGGATTGGATAGGGTAGAGGATAGGATAGGATAGAGGATAGGATAGGGTAGAGGATAGGATTGGATAGGATAGAGGATATGA